>NW_017305611.1:3279620-3288583 GCF_001594115.1 Trachymyrmex septentrionalis
TATATATTATCCATCTTATGTGCCTTGCGTTATGAAATACTTGTGGCTAATTGCATTTATTTTGTTTTTTATTAAATATACAATATTCAATACCTTTTTCATGCATATGTATTCTTTCCTAAAGAGGTTTTTTTAAGGATTCCACTGCTTTTTGTAAATTTTTGAAAACATAACATCATTCGACGCCCGGCGTCCGAATTAAAACTCAACATACATTAAAAGACATCCTCAACACACATACGCACGTACGCACGCATGATAAATACAATTTTCTTACATTAAGAATTATAATATAGATAACGTTATAATTTATAATAAAATATAAATATACTATATATATACAAAATATAATAATAAGAAGAATATAAGATATCAAGTTCGAAAATGATTTATGACACAGGTGTGTATAAAAGTTTTCTGTAAATAATTGAAATTTAAGAATTTCAATTAAGTAATCTAAAAATAAAAAATTTATAAAGTAATAATTCGATCTGTTTGTGCAGGATTAAGAAACTTGAAATTCTTAAATTTTGTTTCTATATGTACATATAAGTATAAATATTAGAATTACAGTTCAGAAATGAAATAAATTAATCAAGATTTACGAATGAATCTGAAGCTGATGTCGAATCGTAATGAAAATCAAAGTGAAAAGGCTACTTAAAATGTAAAAATATCGAGACTAAATGAAATCAACTTTGTGTCATCGTGGATAAGAGACGATATATATTTTAAGTAATATACATACGGCTGTGTAGAAATTTAATGAGAGCTTTTTAATTAAATAAAAACGTTAGAGTTATAATTCTTCACTAAATTTGTTTTAATTAATTATTTTTATTATCAAGTTTTCTTAGCCATTTGTCGCAACAAGTATTAAGATATCCTTGACTTAAGTCAAGACGTCCTAATTTCTCGCACGTCACTCGCACGCAAGCGTCGCGTCGCCGCGTTATTGATTCGAATGCGCAAAACAGTAAGTACAGGTTTGAAACACTCTCAGAAATTTCAGCGAACGTCGCTGATCGCGCGAGAAAAGTGCTTTTGCACTCCTTATATCGTTTATATATATATATATATATATATATATACACGATACGTATTCTTGCCCTAGGACTCGGAGGATTCAGCCGAGTCCGACGTACTGGACGTTCGCAACCGTTTCGGGTCTGGAGGAAAAACTGCGCTGTCAGGTGAGACCTGGAAGACATGGTTGGGCCCAATGTTTCCTTGTGACTAACCGTCCCGGAGGGTGCAGGAACAATTGGCACGCAAAGCACATCCTTCAGAACGTTTTCCGAACACGAGCGTACAAATACAGAACTCGCGACGCTGTGCAAGGTAAAAGACGAATTAAAAATAAGGATGTACCAAATTAGTAAACGCGAATAATTAATGAACAAACTATTGTATGTACATACATATATGTATGTACTCTATTCATCGTACGTTGAATAGCGCACGACTTATTATTACAACTAATTACTAATTTTATATCGTTATTATAATCTTCAGCTAGCGCCGACACTGCAAAAGTAACATCGTTTTATATATATTATATATATTATATAATTATATTTCGCAATAAGAAGATTTCGCATTTGATGATGTTAATTACATAACAGTTACATCTTCGAGTGTAAAATTGATGTTACTCATGCGTTACTCTCGTTGGTATCAAGTAGTAGACTATACTGGGCTAACTGGACAGTACATATTTGGCTTAAAATTTATAGTTGTTTCTTCTTGCTTGATTGACAATCGACATCCTGCTTACAGGTGTATCCTGTGAGCCCTGTGGCAGGGCCTGGCGCGGCACGATCCGTATGGGAACTAAGTCCAGATCCCGACATGGTCGGGCATCTACCGAACAATCCGATATCTGGTCATCAGAATCACGGTTCCGGCAAGGACACGCGACAGAGGAATCGTCCTGACGACAATATCTATGCGGACGAAGCTACCACTGGACAAAGTCCCACCGATGAGACCAAACAGATCTTTGAATTGCTCAGAGCCGGGTGAGAATCTTGGAAAGAGAATAGAATTTGTTCGCGATCACAGGAAGAGAGTAGTGTGCGGGAAGAATGCAAAGGATTCGTTCGTATTGCAGTGAAATCGAGGCAGTCGAGGAGCTGGTCGAGAAAAACGGACTGAATGTACTTAGCGCGAGGGACGAATGGGGATATACACCTGCCCATTGGGCTGCTTTGGACGGCAACGTTGAAGTTCGTTTCCAACATAGATACAGACTTTTATTAATTTTTAGTTAAAAAAGAAAAACCTAAATTCCTCATTTCGTAAAATTATTAGTAAAATTTATTAGTAAAATTAAAAGTTTTACGCTAAAAGATACAACTGTAAACAATTTAAAACCTGTTTTCAACAGGTAATGAGATATTTGATAGAACGGAGCGGACCCGTCGATTTACCGTGCCTTGGCACCCAAGGACCCAGGCCGATACATTGGGCCTGTCGGAAAGGCCATAGTGCGATAGTACAATTATTATTGAAGGTATAAAGGTATCCTTATTTATAGTCTCAAAGAATTTCTTCTAAATATCTTGATTAATTCGCCGTTCATACTTTTTCCCTTTCACAGGCGGGAGTTGCGGTTAATGCGGCCGACTTTAAAGGCCTAACGCCTCTGATGACCGCCTGCATGTTTGGCAAATTCGCGACGGCCGCCTTCTTGCTAGGATCCAGCGCGCAGGGACATTTGACCGACATAAATGGTGACACCGCGTTACATTGGGCTGCATACAAAGGACACGCCGAGCTCATTAAGCTATTGATATACAGCGGAGTGGATCTGCAAAAACCTGATTACTTCGGTTCGACACCGCTCCATTTGGCCTGCCTATCCGGCAACGTCAGTTGCGTCCGGATCCTCTGTGAAAAGAGTAAAATTGAGCTTGAACCGCGCGACAAAAATGGCAAGACGCCGCTGCAGCTGGCCAAGAGTCATCGCCACTCGGAGATAGTGCGCATTCTGCAGGCGGAACAAAAACGTCGTGCCAGATGGATACCGCCCATTAATGAGCTATGGTATATTCGTCGGATGTGCTCATGGCAAGGGGTGATTCACCCCTTTTCTAGTTAAGTATAAAGAAATTACTGAATTTCTTGTTATATGTGTCGTTTGCTTTCAAGGGCGCTACTGTTTGGCGGAGCGGGCAACAGCAAGGGACCGTTGTTGTTGTTCATGATATCCGTCCTGCTATGGGGATACCCGATGTACCTGTTGAAGTGCATTCCATTAACGTGGAATCTCTTGCGAGGCAGTCATTATTGCTTCATTTACTGGAACATTCTCATGTGGATCTCGTGGATCGTCGCTAACAGAAGAGACCCCGGTTACGTGCCGCAAAACAGTGACACCTACTACAGGGCGATAAAACAGGTTCATCATACCACGCACAATAATCAAACCATAAACTACAACTGTTATCGTTATGTCCTGTATTGTCGTTTTTCCGTAGATTCCGTACTTCGATAAGTGGAAGAAACGGAATGTCTTACTATCGCGATTATGTCATAGCTGCAGGTGTTTCAGACCCCTCCGGGCTAAACACTGCAGAATTTGCAACAGATGTGTCACATATTTCGATCATCACTGTCCATTTATATACAATTGTGTTGGCCTACGCAACAGGTACGATCGATACAAATTCATACATTATTGAGTGGCTGGTTCATTAATTAAATTCTTGTTCTTTCTCATTCTCTTCCGTTTGTTTTCAGAATGTGGTTCTTCCTATTCGTTATGTGCGTGGCGATAAATTGCTCTTTCACGTTATATTTCGCGTGTTATTGCATCGCAATTGAGGGAATACAGCTCTTGTATGTTCTCGGTGTACTGGAGGCTCTCGTCTTTTGCGGGCTCGGTTGGATTCTAACGTGTACCTCGGTAGACATACAACATATTTACATTATTGCACAATCTACATTTCTTTTTATGTAATTTTCTATCATCTATTTCTCTTTACAATAGGTCTTACATGCATGTATGAATTTGACTACCAACGAAATGTTCAATTATAAGAGGTATTCATATTTGAGGGACAAGAAGGGCAAATACTTGAATCCTTTCAGTCGAGGACCCGTGCTTAATTTCATTGAATTTTTCCTCTGTCCGCCGGATCATCAAACCAACGATCTTCAGCATTATCATATTCTTTCGGAGGATGTTATGTAAGATTCACGGGACATTATGTACTTGAATTATAATATTACACCTGATACTTCGTACACTCTTTCGCACAGAAAGATAAGCGTCAAGCGCGATCTATGTATACAATGGTATACATTATTTTTTCATGTTTCGTGTACATTTGCACATGAAGATTATCATCACTTATGAAAAATTGTCAAATTGTCAATCTCTGTCTTTATTCTATACTTTATATCGCGCTACATTTGGCTGCCAGGATACAAACTTGCAAAGATGTAGTCAAGAATTTTCTATAAGTTAATGTTTCAATAAATACCTTGTAAAATTAAGCTTTACAATTTATTAAATATATTCGTCGTTTATTAAATGTATCGTACTACTTTACTCGCACATAGAAATATTGATATAAAATTATATATTGATATAAGATTAATAACACAATAGAGAGAGATAAAAAAATCTTACTGTACTATAAAGTATATTACGACCGGTTACGTTATCAGAGATATGCTTTACAGCAGAGCTGAGATTTAGTTATCCCTTATTTCACCAACCCGCGTGCAGGATCCAAACTGAAAATCTACCGAAATGTGCAACTAAATCCCAACTCTGCTTTACAAATTGATTAAATTATTATTTTAAAAAATCGTCAACGTAATTACGGTGATGTCTAACTTGTATCATTGTATGCGACTCTCGTCTTTAGATAAATAATTTCTTATAAAATACATATAAAACTGCATACATAAAATTTTTAAGTGTCTCTTTGGTAAAACATTTTTTGTTATTTTTTTTTACATTAAAATGCGCCACAACGAATTACGATAGAGAAAAAAACGTCGATATATCGTAACAATATATATGCAAAAGATGAGAAAAAATATAAAAATCGATATTTATGGACAAAGATCAATGTAAAAAATTGCCTGTAAAAAATTAATGTACCCTATAGTCATAGATGAGGACGACACTCACAATTATTACTTCAACTCGTAGCAAAAATCATAATTTGGCGGTGGTTCGGGAATCGCGGGTGGATCTTGCGGAATATCGATCCCTTCAGCATCTAAAAGTCTTAACTTGATGTCCATGGATAATAAAGTTTCCAAATCATTTTCAGCTTCTTTGCTAGTCATTCTATTTCCTGAAGGAAAGAAAGGAAAGCAAGTAAAATACTCGCGCGTATTGCTTATAAATGTAAAAGGAATTTCCGACGCACCGAGTAAAGCACTAATGCCGTCAGTCCAATAGTCGAAAACCTGTTCATCAGGAGCAACAAAATCGAGACTAGACACTTCAACAGAGTCCAAGGCTAAGGAAAATGCTAACTGATGAGTAGTTTTCCGCCTTTGCAAGTCTTTCATATGCGGACAATCTCTGCCGGTTAATAATCCTCGAATTTCAACTACTGCTAGTTTCGTAGGAAGTTCGTCGATCGTTGGCATCGATTTCTCGTCGCAATCCCCATAATGAAAAACTTTATGATTTGGCGATAAGCGGACATACCAAAATTTATCTTTAATTCGCTAAAAATATCAAGATTCTCAGATTAGTCTTACAATTAGCTTTATTGCGTATATCATATTCCAAAGGGGGAAAAAAATTATATATATACACACTTGTCCTCTGGCACTGTATTTCATGAATCTGGTACCCTGCACCAAAAATCCTAATCGCTGCTGCTGAATTAGCTCCAAGATTTCAGGAGTAATCTGTTCTCGAAGTTCAACAATTGGTCTCGCGTGACTTTCCCATTCCTCCCTATTTGTCCTTTCCTGTTGCCAAAGGTTAGTGATTGTCGAATAGGGCAACTGTTGTAACTTGTTTTTAAATTTATCTAATCCTGTAGGCTTACACTGAAGCGCTCTAGTAATCTGCTCGCGTACAACAGAGAAGACTTTGACAAAATCTTCCGTAGTTGCTCTCATTTCTTTCCACGTTTTATTCAACAATACAATACAGACACAATAAAATTCTTCAAATGGATGATCATGCGTAAAGAACATTGGATGATAAGACTGACCCTGTTCACTGGGTGCTTCGCCAATGCGTAATATCTAATTAAAATAATATTCGTCCAATTTAAATATCATATGCGCGTTATTAGGCACGCATAACTTGAGTTTTTGAAATTAATGTATCTCACCTCGCAAAGCAGTTTAACAAGTTCTACACTTGTTCTGCCAAAGGGACACTCGTGCTCGTCCGCTCTGCACGAATTTTCGAGAACAACCTTGGTATAAGCTTCAGTATGATTACGCGCAAAGTACACCATACAGTCCAACGCAAGCATCCCCGGTGGAGTCTCGGTAAAATCAAGAGCAGGATTGATGTCGTACTTGAAGCCCAATTTCTTGTAATCTTTGGCGAAAAGTCCCTGTTTGCGAGCGGCTACATCCCCACTATTCGCACCTTCTGTATCAAAAGCGATCCTTCGAAGTTCCTTAATTTTATCATGTGCGTCTTGATCCTGTGGATCCATCTTCGCCATCATTCGTTGTTCCAAAAGACTTAGCATTAGCGTTTGCAATACGTAGAGTTGATGCGCCATTTCCGCTCCGACCTGTATCATAAAAGTAGGATATTTTAAGAGAAGAAGAGATAAGAATGTATGTTCATTGGTTAGAAATAACTCTACAGATATACCAATGACAACGGTGGTTTTCGCTTAAGATTTGACGTATAGAACAAGTGTAGGTGTACTTTTTTTTTTAGTAACGTAAATAAAGTTTTAAAGTAATTGTTTGTTTCTGCAATCAAATACATTACATATCTATTAACCGTCTTAGTCGAAACTAGTATGGTTGTTTCAATTCTATTATTTACTCAATTGTTCTTTAATTATAAAGAAAATATCAAGGTATAAATATGTACGTATGCACGACATGTATTTATACCTGTCCAGTAGATTGTATGACATTTGTCAAGAACACATTCCTGACTTGTTTAGATTGTAATGTAGCAGCAACTGCTCGCCTCTTGTGTAGATCAGCCTTGAGAAACAGCGCGTTTATTAAAGCTATCGCATTTTGTTGAATTTGTGGATTCATGCATTGCAAATGCATTACAAGATTGGGAAAAGTAACTTCTTTTTCCACTTGTCCATATTTGCCTGTTGAATTGAGAACAATATTTTCTAAAATACTTAGAGAAGCTTCCACTATACTAGTGTCCTGTGTTACTGATTGGTTATTCACGTAGCTCGCCACTTTATTGATAAAGGGTGTTTCCAATATATCCCACGATACAATTCCATGATCCATCAATTCCACAAACGATTTAAGGGAATACGCAAGGGTGTTTCCTTTATACTTCCCACCTTCCACCTGATACAAAGTAATTATGTATAACAAGTGTGTAAACAATCAAGAAAAGTTATATACCTGTATTTTATGATACAAAATTTTAATACCTGTGAAATAATTAATGCTAATCCTTTCTTATTTATAAATTCCAACGCAAAGGTCATGTCTATACTGAGTGTACTCAATTTCTGCAAAGCTGCCACTTTCTCTTCTGCCGTACCATTATTAAGCTTAGCCAAAATATCACTCGCTGTTTTCGAGGGTGAAAACTCCAATCTGAGAATACTGCCATTCTTCACCTCGTTTCTATTCTTCTCCGTAATATAATTTTGATTATTACTTTCCGAAAATTGTAAAGAATACGATTCGGCATCAGACAAACCCCATCCATTGCACAATTCCTAAAATTAAAACAAAATGTTAATCATTAATATAAAGTATTACTAGAATGCATTCTGTTATTTTTTCTAATCTTCTTATATAGGATATATAGATACATATATGAAACATATAACAATACAACTGGGAGATAATATAGATAATTTCTCGCGCCCCTCCTCCCTCGTTTCGGAGACAAAAATTTAAGAATTGGAGTAATATACCTACACATAGATGCACACTGTGCACAACTTGTTACAATTATAGGTACATACAATATTATAAAATTAATAAAATCGAGAGATTACACGTACACACGCACGCACACACACCTGAATAATTCCAGCCAAAGGTTGCTTTTGATTGAACTCGATGAGTTGCGGTACCTGATCGGTCATCTGAACGGCGATTTTCACGATATTCGAATCCTTTTGAACCGGCATTTTGATTGCTTGCGTGTACATAAAAGAAGCGAGAACGAGACCCGTACGGCGAGATGCGCGATTACGGTGTTTCGTGCACGCTGCTCCAGTTTGTTTACAATCCGTTGGCGAGATTTGACGTTTCCGCTGTCATTCGACGATTTCTGACTGACAGCGATCCAACGATCACGTGACTGCAAAATTAGTGCAAAATTAGAGCAGGCGAGCCCGCTTCCGCCCGTCACCGGAAACGATGCTAGACTGTATATATTTTTTATGTGTGTGTGGTGCGTGCGTGCGTGCGTGCGTGTGTGCGTGCGTGCGTGGCGTGCGCGCGCGATACGACATGGCTATCGCAAATTAAATCCAATTCAATTTTTGCGTCCACCAGATTATTCTGAAATTAAATAAATTGATGAGTTGCGCAAGAATTTTTTCAAATTTTCAAATAAAACAATTTTAGGATATATAGTATCGTACGTATGTTTTGATTAGATTTAAAATATGTTTTCTTTGGAGATTTTTACTTTGATTATAAAGATTTCTATGCTAACTCTCGCTTAATCTCTAATTGACGCTTTTCCGTGTCTATTTCCTATATTCATATGTACGCATGTACGTACATATATGTATATACATATATACACATGCCTCATTATTAACAAAAACAAGAGTGACAAGAAA
>NW_017305611.1:3288683-3289028 GCF_001594115.1 Trachymyrmex septentrionalis
TATGTACGTATGTATGTGCATATATACACATGCCTCATTATTAACAAAAACAAGAGTGACAAGAAAGTGTACCGAGCAGTTACCGAGGACAGATCTAACAGATCCCGCCGCGCGCAGTGATACCTGGCAATACTGGCAATGGCAATACAATACATGATATTTGACAGCTGCAACGTTTTTCATTGGAGCGTGCCAGCACGAAAGCATCACGTTTCTCCGCCGCGGTTTTAACGTGAGTTAATTTAAAGCAGCACGAGAAACGAACAAAAAATGTCTAGCGTGGACTGGGAAGAAGTTAAGCGATTGGCAGCTGATTTTCAGAAGGCACAACTTAGTTCGACCTTG
>NW_017305611.1:3289128-3294859 GCF_001594115.1 Trachymyrmex septentrionalis
GAAAAATGTCTAGCGTGGACTGGGAAGAAGTCAAGCGATTGGCAGCTGATTTTCAGAAGGCACAACTTAGTTCGACCTTGCAAAAGTGAGTGACGCTCTTTACTCCGTAATCCAGTTAACCTAATCTTATTTTCTTGATAAAGCGACTATGAATAACATGGTACTTGAAATTTGCGAATAAATTTTACTTGAATCACAAACATTACATTTTTGTTATCTGACTGGTATACTAAATATTTTGTATATATTTTTTCATTTTTCCATTACAGTAGTTTGTAAGAGCCCCTTTCGACAAGTTTAAACATATGGTATTGATAGTATAACATGTTGATGCAAATTGATTTCTATTAGATTATTATGAGATTTAGTTTCAAGATCAATTTCGTTACATTTTATCTATTAAAAATACAGTTGTTTTTATCATTTTTATAATTATTAATGGTTTTAGAAGAGAGAGAGAGAGAGAGAGAAAATTAATTTTTTTTTATATCATGTTTCATATTACTTCTTTTTTTCTCTCAGTAGACATTAAAATTAAAAGGCATTAGGAAAGAAATGAAATTAATTTTAGTATAATGTCAATGAGACATTATTTTCCATCTTCTACACTGATCTGATATAATTAAATGTATATTGTAGACTCTCTGAACGAAATTGTATAGAGATTATAACAACATTGGTAGAAAACAAGCTTCTGGACATAATATTTACCAATGATGGCAAAGAATATGTTACACCTCAGCATCTTGGGAAGGAGATCAAAGACGAGCTGTATATTCATGGTGGAAAAATTAGTTTAGTCGACTTGGCGCAAATTCTTAATGTCAATCTGTCGCAAATAACTAAAGCAGTAACAGAGATTGAAAAGCACAATAAAGGGCTGAAAGTGATATTGGGACAGCTTATAGATAAGAGTTACATTAGTAAAATTGCGGAAGAGATAAACGATAAACTTGTACAACACGGCTGTATTAACGTGGCAGAGTTAACGCTCATTTATAATCTACCATCTGATTTTTTACTATCAGTCGTCGAAAAGGAACTCGGAAAGATAATACATGCTATACAAGACTCCCAAGATCCCAAAATTTTTTATACCGAAAGCTTTATTGCTAGAAATAAGGCAAAAATTAAAGGCGCCTTGTCAGCCATCACAAAGCCTACGCCATTATCTGCAATACTCGGACAATGTGGTGTACCAGAAAGAATATTTTTCTGTAAGTACAAAAATAGTGACGTAAAAGAGCAATCAGTTTTTAATGTCTGTACATACTTAAGTTACTACTAAATATTTTCTTTCTATATTATATTAAATTCCATTCAACAATATCAGACTATTATATTTCACAAAGAATTTTTTTAATATAGCCTGATAATAGCTATTATATTTGTCAAACAAAATAGTTTAATTTACCTTTTTATCTACAGACCTCTATTATTTAGTGCCACATTTATTTCTTTACACACACACACACGCACGCACGCACGCGCGCGAGCGCGCACACACACACACACACATACACGCGTGTATTATATGTATTGCAGCAATTCTGGACAGTTTGCAAGAAGTAAAACAAGTGCCAGGAGTTGTAACTGGGAAACAGAGTGGAAATAGCATTTACATACCTACTATATACTCTAAGAGTCAAAACGAGTGGGTTGAAAATTTTTACAAGCAAAATGGATATTTAGGTAAAATATGCGATTTACAGGAATTTCCAAGATATTTTTGTGCCTCACATGATTCAATCTATTCTTATCTTATAGAATATGACGCCCTTACGAGACTCGGAATATCAGACCCATCAGGTTTCGTAAAACGTCATTTTCCAAATGAGAACATGGTCTTTCTAAAGTCAGTGGCTGTAGGAACAGTAATAACGGATCAAGTCGATGCCAATATCGAAGAAGTCGTTGCGACCGGATCCTTCATTGACTTATATCCCCTTTTACCATCTGTATTTAGCGACAAAGATGCCGAACTTGTCATCAAATTAGCTACGAAGAAAATAAGGGTCAATGTGCATATATTTGCAAAGACAGTTATTGTTTCTGAGGCATTTTTACAAACTTTAACTAAATCCCTTGAAACAGTAGCGGAACAAAAGACTCGCGACATGGTAGGTAGCGGAAGATGGATTCAATCTATCGCTGAGAATAAATTAAAATCCAAATCTGCGGATTTAATCCTTGAGAGCAAAGTGAATAAAAAGGAAGAACGAAGGAAAAAGGCAAGTATTGGTAAAGCAGGCGGCGGTAGTCAGGGTAGAGAAACCAAGACCAAGTCTACAAAGAAAAAATATCTTCAAGGTAAGATACAGGAAAATGATTCTGATCAAGACGAGACAAGGCAGACAGCGGTCGGAAGAGGTGAGATCACCGTGATAACCGTGGAAGAAGTGAAAACGGAAGTTATGAAAGATGAGAACGTAGCCGTTATCGAAGAAATGGCAGACGAATTAGCGTGCTATTTGCAACCAAAGTTGAACAAGTTTGCGTTAACATTGGCAGAACAATTGGCGCAATCCAACAAGACTACTAATTTAAGCGAGATTGGTAAATGTCTGAACATTCTAATAACGAACATTCGAATATTTGACAAGGGCATTAAACATTTGGACAAAGCGGATCAAGCTCCGCTGACCAAATACTTGCTTAAAACTCTAGGTATTGATTTTGTAACAAGTATATTCAAATTGGCTGCTCAACAAAATATGCTGCAAGTAGCGGAAAATCTCACGACAGAGACAAGGCAAAGACTGCTGCTTGAATTACCTGCGGACGTTAAAGAGCCATTATCCGTTATTCATAAAACCGTAATGGGAGATTCAGTGGAAGATTTTTTGAACAATGCTGACAGAGCGATGGCAGCTTGTTGTTTGGTTTTAAAAAAATACGATAAAAAAAAGGAGCGACCACAGATACATGCTCACAGAGAAGCTCTGTTGGAGGAACTGAATGCTACGCAAGATCCCGCATTGACATTGCATCTAGTTACAAGCGTGCTTTTCACCGCTGTTACTCAAAACGCCTTACATATGTCTGGCAGACATGTAACAACCGTTCTCGCCTTCCTTCAACAGCAACTGGAACCCAATACAATGTCGACTCTTTCCACATATCATGGTATGTAACAATTTATGATGAGATAATCCTCAAACGAAAGCTTCTTTTTGTGTGTGTTTGTGTGTGTGTGTGTGTGTAATAAAGTGTAAAATAATAACTTAAAATAGCACTTTTTTCTTTTCAGATTTAGTACTTAATTTGCTAAATGCTTCTAATGAAAACGCAAAAATAGAAGCCTTCAGGGCTTTGGAGGAAGGATTAGTGGATATCAAAAATATTGCAAACAATTTTAAGCAACATATAAAAATAGACAAGTCTTGAGAGGGATTATACAAACGGCTCTACAATACAAATGATGTAATATAGTCTAGAACCATATTATTTGTTATATGATACTGATTAACATTGTACTTTATAATAAAGCTGAAAGGATATGTTAACAATTAAAAAAAATCGGACTGACTTTATATACACATACATACAATAACTAGGATGCTTTCTGCCATATTCGATAAATGTATATTTACTTCTTATTATGAATCCTCCCAATTGGGTAATCTTCCATTTGAATATCTTCCATTTAGAGTACGTTCGGGAAGACACTATTTATCATTCTGTGTGTTTTCCATTTGATGACACAAGTTTACACAAGTATTGTTGTCCTTGTTACTCGTTAAATGTTGAGAAACGTAAAATGCATTAATTTGTATTAGCATGAATGGAAAGCATCCTCTATCTCCATCTAGCGTTTGTTAGACACGAAACAAGAATCAACCAACGAATAGCGCTAAAAGCATCTTCCTGAAAATATATTTTTACTGACACACAAGTTGACACAAACGTCAATCTATCTTTCTTGCTATTTCATGAATAATAAAGACAGAATAATTATTGTGTGTCACCAAATAGAAAGTATTCTTCATTTTTTTTGATATTATTTAATATTATAATCTTTTCCATTTTTACAGTCTGCTCACTATTAAACGCATCGATACAACTATAGATGTCCACAATGATGGACTTACCTATATATGTACATACATATAATTTAAAAGAAACACTTGACTGCTGCTCTTATGTACACGTAAATACATCACAGTGTTTGTAATAGCAGGTTACAAAGTCGCCAATATTCGTGTGAATCCGATGCACACCGGTACCACAGTCTGTCCAATACCCCAAAACAATGCATATAAAGGTGGCATTTGATAGCCAGACGCTCTATACACAAAGGCAACTGCCGCTGAACTGACGACACCCGATGTCAGTGGCAATAGTACACCCATTATTATGATAAGCAATGGGAAAAATCTATGGATATATGTAACATTGTGAATTAACTGTTTCGCAGATAGACTATAACTTACATACTTGCCGTATTTGTGCTGTCGCAAAGTAGCAAAACAAATTGCGCCAGCAATCGTATGTACAAATATCGAGGAAAACAGGGCCCAGAGAAATATTTGATACCACATCTCTGAAAAATAGACATTGAGATAGATTGAACCAAAAAGGAATTTAAGTAGGATGATTTTGATATCATATTACGGTGAGTCTTTTTGTTACAAATGGAATGATTAATTCTTCATTATTTGACAGACAGAAAGACAGACCGAGGAGCTATATATAATTATGAGCTATATATAATTAGAACGTTACATTTTTTGAGTCTATCAATTGAATTAATCGTACTAATTAAGGATGCTTTCCACTTGACGACACAAGTATTGTACTACCTTTGTACTGCCTTTGTATTGCTGTTTTCCGTTTAGGAGACACACAGTCGACGCAAACACCATTTGTCGATATATTCATTAAGTAACAGACAAAACAATGTTTGTGCCGATTTGTGTCACTAAATGTAAAGCATCTACAGTGAATCATTCCCTTACATTACTCTTCTTATTTGCCTTCTTATTTAATGTTAAATAAAAATGAAATTATTACTCTGTGTGTGTGTGTGCGTTACATTTTTTGTCTTTTGCTGGAAAGCATCAATAGAGGAATCTGGTCAAGTCGCTTATAAAATGTGAACAATCATAGACCATGCATGCGTACTCGAGAAATTGTTTACCTGCAAACGATATTAAAGGCATGTAGAATATACTGCCAGAATTCATGTTTCGCAACGTCATTTGCGGTCGCGGTAAATTGATATCTGTTTGCGTATCTATTTGGGCAATGAGAAAGAAAGTGATAAACTTGTACGATCCCTCCTCACGAATCCTTCGTTAATTATTTGCTTTTTTCTGCATCAGTTCTTTTGACAGTCGCCTTAGCGAAGAGGTTACATCGGAGCATCGTTAAGACATTACTCCAGAATTACCAACAGTTAGGATTACTTCAGTTGCGATAATAAGAGAAAAAGAATGGTGACGGCAATAATCACGAAAATAAACATTCATTTTCGAAATAAAATTCAAACGTCAATGGGGAAACTCCCATTACTGCCAATAAAGCTGGAAACCAGTCAGAGACAATGGCGTACGAGCTGGTACTGAATCTTTTCTTGGACAAACCGACCCAAACAAGAAAAATGAATTCAGTACCAACAGAGAGAAACCTAAGAGAGGACATGAAATTTGCTAAATTTGATAACCGCAAAATGCTGTCGCGAACTACTGCCCCCTGTCAAAGTCAATGTAAACTACATAGTAAAGTACTT
>NW_017305611.1:3294959-3305611 GCF_001594115.1 Trachymyrmex septentrionalis
CGGCGAAATTTGATAACCGCAAAATGCGACTACTGCCCCCTGTCAAAGTCAATGTAAACTACATAGTAAAGTACTTTTCACGGCTGCAGATGATAAATCGATCCCAGTGAACGTGTGTACCCTCAGAAAAGTGGTCCTTGTAGTTTACATCGACTTTGTTAGGGAGCAGTAGTGCGCGGCAGCATTTTGCGGTTACAGATTTTGGTATTCATATGCTAACCAAAGCTAACTGGTGTTGGTGAAACTGGCTCATAGGCCTAGTTTACATCGTGCCCTTGATATGGGTACTGATCTTAATTTTAACGATACGTAAACATATACACGATATGTGTATTTAATTAATTATTTTGATGCGCATTATACCAATTTAGTACATCATTCTTTGAATACATCGCTGAAATTAAAATAATTTTAATAAATAGAAAGTTACTAGTTAGTACGTGTGCATGTAAACTAGGTAATTGTCGATTCTTACATTTAAGACTGTTTAGATATATAGTCTTAAGATGTCATAAGTTAATCCGAGGACTATATTAGCATCTTAAGACATTGGCTGCGTTCAACAGAACGCAACAGTTTTGCAACCGTTTTATGATTGTCTGCTAAGATAGGACTGTTCCTCTTGATCTAAAAGCATAACCCAATCAGCGTGAAGAAAACTTCCAACAGTTGCAAAATAAACGTTCTGCTGAACGCAGCCAATGTCTATTTAAGACAGTTTTAAAATAAAAACGGACTATGAATATCGGCTCATGTTTTTTTCGTCTTTCACAATTGGTAGCCTTCTGCGCTATGAACAGTCTATAGGCGGGAAGGATTTATTAAATCTCTATTCTACAATGATCATAACATAAATCACAACACCAATCAGAAACGTTGATCTGATGAAAGCAATGGCCGATTTGTTTATTTGCGAAGTTATTAATAGTATTAATAAATAATAATAATAGCAAATTTGGTCATTTGCACTATACTAGATCAGTGCATACTAAAAGCTACTTTGCATGAAATTAGCAAAAAAAGTTAAATGTAAAAGTATATAAATATTTTAAACGATTAACTATTTACCAATGATATTATCACGTTATTTAACGAAACATATCATTTCGTGTATCATTTCAATACATTTGTAAGCGCGTTCAAGTCGATAAAGTGGCTAGGTCTGCTCGCCAAGCAATTAAATGATTGGTTGGATCAGGTAAGAACCAATTATACTCATTCGCTCGGCAAGCATGCCTAGTCGCTTTGTCGCTTGAACTCGTCCATTGTCAAAGTTGATTATATTGAGCGCATATCCAGAACGCTTCCACGATCGCTTACTGAGCGCTCAGTGAGCTCTTGCATCTGATTGGCATATTCCATTGGATTTAAAAATATAGACCAAACAGATACAAGAGCTTGTATCACTGTAACCGTATGTCGTATGCCGTAATTTACTAATCACACATATTAAGAATTGACTAATCACAATCAAATATTCTCTTTTTATTCAACAGTAAGAAGAAAATACTCGAAAGTGATTTGTCAATTTTTACAGATTACACCATACGGCATTACGGCCAATATAAACGCTCTCTATTTCCTTATATGTTTGCATGGATGTATGTTGTACTATGCAGTTATTTGCTATTGGCCTAGCCTTTCCACCGAAGGTTTAATCCGGATAATCAGAATGTAAGAACCAACCAACTACAGTCGAGCATTCCCTTGTCGTTCAACTGTAACAAGGGAATACTCGAATATAGTTGGTTGGTTCTTACATTCTGATCTGATTTAAATCCTCGGTGGAAACTAGGCCATTGGTGCTGTTTTTCGCCGGTTAGGCTGTGTGAACGTATGAACTGTATGAAGTGATATGAAAACAATAATGGCGTATTCTGTGAACATTTCCGTGGAAGCGCCGATTGAAAATCAAATACAGGAAATTACTTACGATGGCCAAGAAATTTACCAAGCGTACGTAAACAACTTTTGTTGTCAACAGAGAAAATATATTGAGATGCTCGATTAATGGAATTATCGTCTGATGTTAAATACATCTTATCTTACGTCTTGTAATTAACCTTAGTTTTGTTTGTAAGGGGATAAGATTTCATGTCAGTTTATATTATTAATTGTGCTACAGACCTCTTACCTTATCGGAGAACTTGGCAAAAATTGCTCAAAAGATTGACTTTAGTAAAACGAACGGTGAGGAGGTAAAAAAGGAGCAGTTAGAGGGTAACGAGAAGAATGAAGAAGATACAAAGGATCCTGCTTCGTTTCAATCCTCCTTATGGCCATGGGACAGCGTTAGAAATAAATTAAGGTTTGTCATGATTTCTTGTGTGTGTCTAAGAAGCTATTTATATAATCATATAATGTATACATGTATTTATATGTGTATTATAATTGTATTAAGCTTGTGATAATAATTAGACAAAAAAAGAATACAAATAAAGAATACAAATTGAATTTGATTGGTTTTGTAGAAATGCCTTGACGGAAGTTTGTGTATTGGCTGATGTACTTGCAATAGCAAAGGAAAGAAATTATATGGTATTAGATCCAACATCTCATGAATCAGCAGATGTAAAACCTATGATACAAGTATATGCTAGAAAAAAGGCATTGGCAGGTGCAGCGTCAGTTCTTATGATGGGTACTGAGAGGCTACGAAATTGTCAGGCTGAATTAGCTAGAACCAGATCTACCCCTGACTTCCATATCGAGTTATTAAGATTACGGCAAAATTGGCGTTTAAAGAAAGTATCAAACTCTATCATTGGCGATCTCAGTTATCGAACTGGTTTGTTTTATTATATTTTTATTTATTTGAAATATGCTTTGTGTGTCTCATATTTTATTGTTTGTGCCTTTAATATTCCTGATTACTATAAATCATACTATATTTATGTTATTTACCAGCTGGCTCAAAGTATACACAAACGGGCATGTTTGAAGTTACCAAAGCTGAAGAAGAAGAAAAAAGTAGTAATAGCCCACCAGCTTCTCCTAATACTGGTAGCAGCATGTCAGGACAATCTCATGGACCCTCAAATTCAAAAGCATCTGCCTTGCGGGTAACCATACCCAGTGAGTTACAAGGTGTTGCATACATCGAAGTATTATGCCAGAAAGGTAATATAAATTAAAGAAAGCAATTTGTGTATGTGTGTGCGCGTATGTATGCGTGCATGCGCATATGTGAAGAAAAATATGTACATTAAACACAAATGAGTAAATGTACGTTTGTTTAGATCAAGAAGATTTGTGCAGTGCAAACAGCTTGCTTAATAGCAGTGCAAATAATTCAAATACCGATATGCATTGGCAGCAAAAGTTGGAGGCTGCACAGAATGTTCTCTTTTGCAAGGAACTGTTTAGTCAATTAGCTCGAGAGGCTGTGCATTTACGCGCGCCTATACCTCACATGGTTGTCGGAAATCAGATAATGGCCACGGTATGTATCTTGCAAATGGAAATCAAGCGGTTTCTTACAGTTTTTATTCTTTGCTTCAGACTGAAACACACAATCACCATAATATATACACGGTGTGGGTCAGACCATCCGCAAGAGCCAGCATGTACATACTGTTTATGGAAAACTGAATCGTAAAGTCCTCTACCATTTTGCAATGGTCGCAACAATCGCAAATTAACGAGATATTAATTTCTAAAAATTGTAGAATAAGCAGATAAAATCAATGTACAAGACAACATTAAGATATCTTTCAAAGTTCTTTATGAAATATCTCCAAGATATTCCTTAAAGAACTCTTAAAGATATCCTAAAGTTGTCTTATGCATCGATTTTAGACATTCTGCTTATTGAATAAAGCAGAAAAAAAAATTGCGAAAATTATAAAATGGTAGAGAACTTTTTGATTCAATTTTTCATAAACAGAGTACGTACCGGTTCTTAACGGATGATCTGGATCATCCTGTATAAAGAAAAATTTGTTTTTTTCTTTAATGTTTATACCAGGTACTTCCAGGAATTCAGTTAATAATTGGCCTGTGCCATAGCACAGGCAACGATAAAAAACCTACGGCTCCACCACCACACAAAACCGATCACGATCATGTATTAGAGCACTCTCTGCATCAATTGTTACGCGAAGTACATTACAATAATAGTAATCATCCATTTCCTCATCCTGCTTCGGGACCTCTTGGGCCTAGTAAACGCAGATACGTAGCCGGTCCTACCGCCGCCGACAGATACGAGCTTTTGGAAATGACAAAGAGTCAGACGCTTTTAGAACAAATTATCCAACAAGCACAACACTTTTTCATGCGTTTGCGTACAGAATACGTATTAGACACGATAGCGAAAGAAGTGAAAGATCCGCTTATCGTTTCACATTGGAATGCGTTGAATTCGCCGACGCAGTCCTGCGTAAAAATAAATATCCTAACACATGGATATGACAGCGTATGTCGGACATCGATGGTTGTTCACGTCGGTGAAAAGTCACTGAAATGTGTGTGTCGCGACGGTAGAGTCATGCACATGAGTTACGAGCCTCAGGAACTGAGGGATCTAATTTTTTGTCAGGTCAGTTGTTTTTCTTTTATCAACGTTTGGGAAAGAAAAAAAAGAAGAAAAAACGTTAAAACTCGTATTAAAAAAATATCAAATTCGAGATATAAAACATTCTTTTATTATATCAGTAAAATGGTATCACAATATTTCTTATACGCAGATTTATCAGCATCAAATTAGCGCAGTACAGGCTCTAGCCAAGTGTATGGGCTGGCAGTTCTTAGCAAACAGCTCGCATCTCGGCCTAGGTTCAGTGGAGCCTTTGGGAAACGCCAGTAGTTGTATCCTAGCTTCACCAATTGGCGATAGGTATTTTATTGTTCAAACTTATAACACAGAAGAAAGAATGCGCGCCTGCCTATTATTCACACATCATTTAATATGTTTGTAGAATGATTGCTGTGCGATGTGAACCGCAAACGGGCGTGCAAGTCGCCATTGCACATTCTCCCCGAAAGGATTTCTTTCCTGGTCAACTTGTTCGAGAGAGGAAATGGGAGAATCTGGGAGGTTCTTTCAAAGAAGTTAGATGGGACAAAATGGAAGGAAAGAATTTTCTCAACAAAATGGAGCTGCTTATGGCTTCTTTAACAAGTTCTTAAGTGTTGCAAATTGTCAAACTTTCGTATATTTTTTTGTTTGTGGGACTGAAAAGATTCTCTATATTTTTCTATACCTTAAATCTTTACTTAGCAGCGTAGAATGAACTTGTTATTGCACGCACAATCGATTTAGAGTAACAAAAAAATTAAATGAATTTTTTGATCCAAGTTGATTATATGCAAGACGAAGTTTTATTTCGTACACGTGTGATCGAGTAATAAATGGAGTGAAATAATGGGAAAGAGAAAATTAAGTTTAAGGTTAAGTAATGAAAAAAAAATACAGGAAATCTCCTCTGTCCCGATGAGAAAAATATACAAAAATTCGACTGTATCGGTAACCAGAGTATATATTATGGAATTATTCGAAACGAATTCCGATCGGAATTATTTAATTATGCCCTAGATTTCTATTATGTTTTCTAGGGAAGATAAAATAATTCCGATCGCAATCCATTCCGACTTGTTTCATGATAGATGCTCGGAATGCAATTTTATAAAATAGAACCGATAATTTTGTTTTTTTAAAATAGTTCAATTTTCCAGAAAAATATAATATAAAATTTATTAATAATATGGATTTTACCTGGAAACAAAGAGTTTTGTACAATCATTCCTTATCTTCTGTAATTACAGATTTTTACTTGTATTGAAATTTATAGTTGATTGTGATTTAGCATATATTATTTTAATTTTGAGTTATGTCCATTGTTGAAGATATACCGTACCATATTGGTACGGTGACCATACGTCCTTTATTGTAAAGGACAGTTCTTTATTTTACGTGGCTGTCAAAATTCAATCTTGTCTTTCATTTTCCAATATTATCCTTTACTGTCTTTTGATATTTTGATATTACGGAAAATTCTTTTCTAACTAACGTTCCAATCTAATATTATAAAAAATATCTTACAGTTTCACACACATAAATACGATTTGTTTTTGTTAATTATATTTTTTAATTTAAATTAAATTTATTCAAACTAGAGCTGTTCTCATTTTTTATTATTTCAAACTTTTTATTATTTCAAGATCAAGGATTTGTTCCAATACAGTCGAACCAGTTTCAAACTATCAGAAAACTGCGCACTATCTCAATTTGACTATACTGTGCAATAAAATTTTATATTTTATATTTATAATGTATAGATTCTTCTATTATATAAAACAGTCTCCTAGTATTCTATAAAAACAGTCACAAACGAGTTTGGAAACATGTAGGAACAAAGCCCTGAAATCTTCAGATTTGCTCTTTTTCCTTCTTTAAGAAAATATGGTCACCGTACATATTGGTGAAATGATGAATAATTCAAATACGTGGAATATATAAATTCGAAACTTTAGCTTATTTAAAAAATTTGTAAGAAAAGAATTACAAATAATTCATTATAAATTTATCTTTATAGTGAACTAATTGCATAACTGGAGTTATTATTATTGTATATTATATTATATGGAACGGTGATATATATAGTTTTACATCTAAACAGCGATAACAATAATTTATACAACTAGTATTTTACAAAAATTGTTTTCATTTCAATGTTACACGAAATGCAATATGATCTGGATAATAAACGATTACGAGATGTGTGATAAGTGAAAATTAAATTAACTGAATGTCAAGTGATACATACGTCACAGTAATTACCTTAAATGTAATCATCGATAGATTCCCTTTTCTTTTTGCATACAAAAAAGTAATGACAATTTCTTAAACTTCATTTTTTTCTTTGTTAAATCTATTCGAGGAATCCATATTTAAGGCGCACATTGATGCACAAGTATACATCTCATTTGATACAATAATTATAAATTATAAACGTCTACTTATATACATATACACGTACGAGCGCATCGGACGCATACATTTTAGATTTTTTCTTCCTTTTTATAATTTCTCGTTTTCTTTTTGTAGCCATATTAAATTATGACGTTGAAAAATGTCAAAAAATTACACTTCCTTTCCTGCACTGTATGACGAAATAAATGAATGTTCATTCTTATGCCATTATTTTGCGTTTGGTATATATAATAATACGGACTGATAAAATATATCGAAAAAACTTTTTTTTATTATCCTGCATATACAACTTAACGTATAGGTGTTGTGACTCTTACAAGGTGAAAAACTAGATTTTATGATAGACGAGTGTGTAGCTATTTTTATTATGGACCGAAAAACGAATTTTCCACTTAATAAATTTATATTATCATATATTATATTATTATATTATAATAACATGAAAAAAAGTTGATTTATTTCAATATATAATGCAAGAAAGAAAATTTATGACTTCCTGTTTCTGACGTAACAATTCAACATAGCTGCAATGAAAAATCAAGAGCTTTAGGATATAAGCTTTAAGATATAAAGGAATAATACACACTTGGACGTCATCTGAATCAAAATTGGATTATTGAGAGATTATTTTGTTTCTGTATCATATAATTATTTCGATGGATTAAGGGACGGACTAGCAGCTCGATTAAAATGTCTAGTGCTAGAACCTTTTACAAGGAAAATAATTGTAACTTTCGCATCCAGAGATGCTTTGAAAAATATCAATTGCAAAACATGCCATCGTATACGATTTGTCTCTCGATCGGTTTGGCCAACATATAGATATATCGTACATTGTAGAGTTCGAGTACATATCGCCATACAAAATTAATGATGTTGCATACTCGGTACCCTGTTTAATAATCTGAATGGGGAAAAAAGTATCCTGCACATTAAACCTTTCTCTACATATAATATAATATAATATGAGCAACGAATACAATTTTCTTATCGGCTTTTAACATGAAGCTATTACATAAGCTTTAAATCTCAAGTCATCAGAAACTGATCACTTATAGTCGATTATTCTTTTGACATTTGACTGCAACAGGTCAATTTCTTACGTTCAAAACTTTAAGCTTAAGTAATAACTTATTGCAGAATGTGCGTTAGAGATTGACTCCTAAAGGGAAAAGATGTTTGTCGTTACGACATTAAATTCACATCAGAGATGAACTTGCCAACTATGAACGTCTTATTAAGTAACCTTTGTAAGCGCTCTCAGTTTCTTTGGAAACAGAGAATTAAAGACTGCGTCCGTCCACCAACGATCCTGAACGCAAGTGTAGTTGTTATTACCAGTACTATATAAGCAGATAATAAACTGGCTGCATACACCTGATAACGATTGAGCAATGTCATACATGAGACAACTAGATGCGATCCAACTACCCAGATAATCTGTCCCCAATTCTTCTTGTCCAAGGCAAAGAAGAAGATGACACCCCAGAAGGTGTGCAGGAGAATAAAACACAGAGTGGTAGCAGCTGATATTATAAAAAAGTATTCAGAACCCTGACGGAGTCCCATGGTACCAGGTCCCACTGCGTCAGCCAGGACATTGACTAAAGCAAAGGCACCACTCATGAAGCCAAAACCCAAGCCACAAACGTAAGCAAATACGTGTCTGCTGTCAGCCACGTGTGTCGTCGTGACTTTTTCCAAGCCTCTTTCGGCTTTACGTAGTACCCAATACAAGAGATACCTTTAAAGAGATAAAAACTTGTTAATACACTATCGTGTGGATTAACGTTAATGTAACGTCAAATGAGATTGCAGTAGGGAGACTGGATTACCTGAAACCTTCCTGGAACAGTACAGAAAAGACCAGGCCAAACGCGAGATGTTCTTGTAGTGGAACGACAGCGTACCAAAGCACCGATGATAACAGCAGGGATATCAGCCAGAAAAAAGCGCTGACAATCAATATGATTATTCTGATGGGCTCGGCGGCGATGGTGAACATAAACATGGCTAGTGGCGGGCCGAAAGCCAGACAGGCACAACCAAAGAAATCCATGACGGTCATTTTCTTTTCGAATGGCCGCGACGAAGAGTCGCGATTTCCCTTCCTCTTTTCTTCCTTTACTTATATTTTGTGTCAGCCGGCGCTAACAAACGCTAAACTCTCCTACAAGATCTCTTCCAAGCCTCTTTACGGTCCAGACACTGTCTGCTTCTATCGGGCGCATTTATCTTCCCGGTATAGGGCGCGATCAGATACTCGACAAATAATCGTGTCGGTCTGTTTTCTTATCGAAGATACAAATGCTCAAGTACATTGGAATCAATCGCCGAGTCACTCGTGTGACAACCTGACAACTTTGTGAATAATTCTGTCCTATCTATTTTCTATTCTTGAATGAGGTTATCGACAGCAACGCTGAACGCATCGAAAATCTGCGAAAATCGTCATTCGATCGATATCTCGAATGTGACTGAAATCGATATATCGAATATGTACTATAATAGGTAGTGTCTTTGACTATATAACTATGGACTGCTAGTCGGCTTCAGTTGGCTTTCTCACGCGTACCAATACGAAAAGTGTCCCCATCAGTGAAATGGCGAATCTCGGTACTTTGATAATACATCGTATTCACGTACAAATCTAAGTTTACCAGTTCAATATTTGATATATATTTCAATTTTATAAATCAAAGAAAAGAAATTACTATCCGAGTTTAGCCGGAATCGTCGTCATTTCGATAACGAGTGCCATATAAAATTAAAAGAAGCAGAAGATCAAAGAAAAGAAAGAAATTAATAACATTTTACTTCGAAATAAAATTATTTTATGAAGGGAAATGCATTACAATATTTAAACAAAAAAATCTTTTGAGACGCACGTTAACGAAAGCTGTAATTTTTAGCGGTCAATAATATAACATTATTTGTATAGCTATTTGTTCGGAGCGACAGGTCGTTCATCATTTAATCTAATAAGGCATGCGTTATGTTTATGCGAACTTAGCATTTCGCGCGTGACGACGTCATGTATGACGCAAAACGATGCGGCACGGCAAGTGACCAATGAGGAATGCGCCCAGCGCGCAGCACTGTCCTCATTGGCTATTCGCCAAGCAAGGCGCCACAGCGAAACGGCGGCCAATAACAGACGCGCCGATCACCAGTCGATTTTCGCATAACAAAATGTGGTAAAAATTATTAAGTGCGTATCAAGGTGATTCCAGATTGTTCTTATGTTTTTTACTATAATAAACGAGAAGATTCTCGGTTATTCCTTTTTTCGTCATATCCGGTTTTTTTGCTGCTAATATTTGTGGGAACAATCTGAAATTACACTAGTATATAAGATGCCGCGCGGTTACGGCGCAGCAGTCCTTGGATCTTTTTCTGAGTGGTGCGATTTCGGCAGTAGAGTTTTACGTTACAGTTCGGTATGCTATTCCGTCCGAAAGAAATTCTCTATGCGTGTTGAATTTGCTGTAGAAAGTCTCAATCTGTTTTGTACTTCAATAAACTTTTTTGTCTTGAGTGTGGAAAAAGCAAACGATTTTTCTTTCAAGTAATATTCCGCTCCTTCCTTCCGAGTCGTTACACTATTGAACATTACAATTATATTTATATAGCTATTAAATAATATATATATATATATTCATTAACACTTGTTATCTATATTTTACTATTGTGTGTTAAATTTATACATGCATATTTT
>NW_017305611.1:3305711-3311082 GCF_001594115.1 Trachymyrmex septentrionalis
ATTTTTTGCCATTTCACTGGCGGGAACACGCGTGATGTTTGCTGTACGAATCTCTTAGTCTATCTTACGGAAACGATAGGAAGAGTGGGGGTAACTAGCAGTCTACAGTCAAAGGTGCAAAGTCTGCATCCTACTAGTGTCATCTATCTCTACGGCTGTCGGCTACGGTCTACTTGATGCTACAAATGCTTCGATTCATTAGATGCATTCAGAAGCACGATTGTTCACTGAGCACTCACTAAGCTCTTGCATTTGATTGGCATATTCCATTAGATCTAAAAATGTAGATCAAACAGGTAAAAGAGCCCTCAGTGGGCGGTCGTGCTTCTGGATGCACCCATTTTTTTATTGATCAATTAGTACAATTCTTTCTTCCGATTGATCAATCAAAAGCTTCGAAGTTAGGTCATCTTCAGTATATAAGAATAATAAAGTAAATTATTTTTTTTTATTATTTATTTAAACTTAGATTAGTCGCCCATTGCGGGAAAATAATTTACAAAATTTTTATATATTGAAGATATATAAGCCTGCTTATTGGAAGGCCGAAACATCTATGTAATATGTAATTATTTGGAATTTGATTATAATTTATTGTAATCAAATATAACTACTCGCTAACGATATCTTGTGTTGTGGTGTAGGTCCTTTTTTCTTCCGTTTATAAATTTTAACCATGTATTGACATTTATTATATAAGAGGTAAAATTCCTTTTTCCCTAAAATCCCTATTCTCACCATATGTGTTATGTGTGTAGGATCTTAGACCGGTATTCATAGTCGAGTTTTATTTCAAGACCGTCTTAAGTAATGTCTTAAGACGCCTTCTGATTGGTTTGTGACTTCTTATGGTTGTACTTAAGACGGTCTTGAATAAAATCTGACTATGAATACCGGCCTTATTCGCTACTGTCGCTATTTGTCGCTATCGTCGCCGTAGCCGTGGTGCTAGTAATACTGCTAGTGAATAGTACAAGGTGCAGTAAGTGCAAGTGCAGATCGTCATCCATTGTTGGCGACCATTCACCATTGAGCTGATTGGGCCGATTGGGCATTGGGGCCATTGGGCGACTTGGCGCCCGTCATCGTGTCTGGTCTGGTCGTGTCGGTCGTTCATACGAGTGACGAGTAACGAATCCGATAGTCGTGGATAGTCGGGTATACGCGTTGTATCGAGAGCATCGTCGAGAGATTCTCACTGCGAGAAAGCCGCTGGAATCACGTGATCGTTGATATACATTGTATTGTAGACATGGCTGACAAGGAAGAAACTGAGAAGACCATCGCCGAGGACTTGGTTGTCACCAAGTATAAAATGGCCGGCGAGATCGTGAACCGTAAGGAAACGGTGGCGCGTGTTCGCGCGGGGGTCCGCGTGGTCGCGAGCGAGTGTTTAGCGTGCGCGCCTTCTCTCGGCTCATCTCGGCCACACGGGCCATATGGAATGTGGGCTGGTGGCGCGTCGATGCCGGAGCCGGGCCCGACCATGTGCTAGATCCGTCTTACATCTTCGGCATTGCTCGTTCGCGACAGCGCTTTCCCCCGAGCCACATCGTTCGCCGGCTTCGAACATACTCGATACACACGTACAATTAACTCGATCGTCGATACCAGTCGATCACCAGCAGAAAAGCAAAATTTCCAATTCGCCGTCTTTCTATTCTAATCTCTCCTTTCTCATATGTCAAATAATAAAAAGTTAAATATTTCCTTCTTGTTGACGAAATATTAAGTTAATCCATGATTAAGTTAATCTCGGAGTCCAAACTCATTCTTGTTTCCAATCATTTATACGCTTTCTAAAATAATTAGTTAACTTTTTCAGATATTCATCAATTCGTCAAAAAAGTCAATTCATTTTGACTCGTTTATTAATTAAGCTTATATTTGTGTAATGTACCTACTACATATTTGTGTTTTTTTTTTCAGGTGTATTAAAGCAAGTTCTAAACAAATGCGTCGCTGGAGCTTCTGCAAGGGAAATATGTGAGTTTAGTGACAAAATACTTACAGAGGAAACTAGTAAAGTCTTCAAAAAAGAGAAAGAACTTAAAAAGGGGATTGCTTTTCCAACATGCATATCAGTCAACAATTGCATTTGCCATTTCTCTCCTATTGCTAGTGAACCTGACCTGATTCTTAAAGATGAAGACATGGTTAAAGTGTAAGTTTCTCTCTATGATAATTGCTTCTTTACAATCTAGTGTACGATTTCTATTTTCTAGCGTTTTAAACATTGAATAACATTGTTGATTCTTCTTATTTACATTAGCACGTATTTCCATTATTAATAACAATTTGAATAATTCTAACGCATTTCACTCTTCACTAAATTAATATAATTAATGAAATTATGTATCTTTACAGTGATCTTGGAGCACATATTGATGGTTTTATAGCTGTAGTAGCACATACCATTGTTATAGGATCTTTAGAGAAAAAAGTCACAGGCAAAAAAGCAGATGTAGTTTTAGCTGCGCACTATGCTTCTCAAGCTGCATTAAGGCTTTTGAAACCAGGTACAGAGGTAAGAATATTTGTGTGCTATTTTTTTTTTAGTAAATTATTTAATTTACTAAATTTAAATTTAGTTACAAAAAATAAAATTTTGATGGTTAATTGTGTATTTCAGACTTACACAATAACAGGCACTGTGGAGAAAATATGTGACGCCTATAAATGTAAACCTATTGAAGGCATGTTAAGCCACCAATTAAAACAATTCAAGATCGATGGAGAAAAAACAATAATTCAGAATCCAAATGATGCGCAAAAGAAGGAACATGAAAAGTATACTCTCGAGACTCACGAGGTATATTTAAATTATAAAAATTAAAATAGTAGTCGATACAAATTTGGGATATAAAAAAAAGAGGAGCATTATAAAAGA
Organism: Trachymyrmex septentrionalis; assembly: GCF_001594115.1. Classification (NCBI taxonomy): domain Eukaryota; kingdom Metazoa; phylum Arthropoda; class Insecta; order Hymenoptera; family Formicidae; genus Trachymyrmex; species Trachymyrmex septentrionalis. The sequence continues at coordinate 3,308,602 of NW_017305611.1, forward strand.
GGCTTAATTATGCTTATTTAATTTCAGGTCTATGCAATGGATGTACTAGTGAGTACAGGTGAAGGAGTAGGAAGGGAACAGGACACTCGTGTTACGATATACAAGAAGACAGAGGAGACATATCAGCTTAAACTGAAGGCGTCTCGCATGTTTTATTCAGAAGTCTCTCACAAACATGGTCTCATGCCTTTCAATTTACGTACCTTCGAAGATGAGAAAAAAGCAAAAATGGCTGTTGTTGAATGTGTAAATCATAGATTGATCGAGCCGTTCCAAGTAAGATTATAATTTATACTACGTGTTTATTTATTCGCTCTCTAGCAAGCATAATAAAATTTTCAAACATTACACATTTTCATGCAGGTGCTGTATGAAAAACCAAACGAGTACGCGGCACAATTCAAATTTACGGTACTTTTGATGCCTAATGGACCTCACAAAATTACGGGAATTCCTTTTGACCTCGATATGTATCAATCTGACTGTGTTGTGGACGATCCTGAATTGAAGGTATATAGAACGTTCAATTAAGAAAAATATAAACACAACTTACAACTGCCATTTTACTGTCACAATTGATAAATTTATCAATGATTCATTTATTTATTAATTGAAAATTTTAGACCCTTTTGTATTCTTCGGCAAATCCGAAATCAGCGAAAAAGAAGAAAAAGAAGGCTGAGAAAGCTGTAGGAGACGTTGCCGTGGAAGTCGATGCTAAGGCCTAACATTGTCATTTTAAGACGTATCACGACTCAAAGGCGTCGTGCACTACTCCGATACTTTTTATTTAGTAATCTAAACTGGCAAAGGCTGGACACTTTCAAAATACGGATCAATCAGCATAGCTATACTTTCATCACTTCTTTTGCGCATCGTTTAAATTCTGAATTATTTTCTCTTCATCGATCTTGAATTGTTTTAACTGGTGACTTAGCATACCTTCAATCGGTTTACATTTGCACAAGTTACAACGCTATGCCTTGCATAACTATGTTCCTACATGAATTATCAGCAATTGTCTGGTACACATCTATATATATTTTATTCATTCGAGGAAAGTGTCGAGTTTTTTTGCTGTTGTATCGAGAAAATTAAACTTTATCACATGCATTATGCCACAACTTTATCAGCGCTTAAGTTTTTGTACCAGATTATCTTTTAATGGATTATATGGTATTACTATTATACATACTATTATACAAATTGATGATTATTCATATGATCATTATTTGCAATTATATATTGCGTTTCAATCTTTGAACTAACATTTCGTACATAACAATCTTGTGTGATCGTTTTCTGTGAAACATTTAGATTGGCCGAGCGAAGAGAAATGAATCGCATAGATCCAAAATATAACATATTAAAAAACGATTATTTTCTATCTATATAATTATATAGTTGATCTTATATAATTGAAACGACAAAATTATATAGAGTACATCTATTCAATTTATGTATGCATTATTATTGGACTATCACAAAATTTTATGAACATAGGCGAGTTGTATATTATAACTCTCGAATGTTTCCGTAAAATACGATTCCCTTTCATATTTATTGCTGGTTTTGCGCAATTTTGTATTCAGCTGTACCGTAACGTTCAATTTCAAATTGTACAATTGGAGAAATGTCCATTTTTGGACATTGCATAAACAATGAAATGCTAATGATTCTTTGAGTGTTTCGTTGCGAAAATACCCCCGACCGATAAAAAATAAAAATTAATTATTATATAAGTCTTTTCTACTCTGCGTAAATTATGAATTGTGCGCGGAGTACAAATTGTTAGTAGCAACTGGAAATGCATATTTAATATTGAATGAAAGTTTATTTGAGCGAAAGATATACTTTCTCAAGAAAATATATTCTTGAGAATATTGACTTGCCGACTTGCTACAAGCCGTAAATTATAAAAATTAATATTATGTAATAATAGTTTTATATAAGAGGGATAGATAAAAATGTATCTGTGTTATAGATATTTTTTCTACTCGAGTTGTGCATACGTCGAATGTTACAAAGTGTGCTTGTATAACAAAAGATCATTGTGCACTGTCCATCATTTGCCTGTACATCTTTTTATAATTGCAATCATGTCCAAAACAAAATTGTACTGACAATGTATATCTAGAGAAATACTTGATATTTTTTTCTGATCTTTTCAAAATAGACGACTTCTTAATCTATTTAAAATTAAATAACTTTTATACACACACACACACACACATACACAACAAAAGCATGTATACAGTGTAATGAAACATGTATAAATTTTTTTGCAAGCGAGGGCTGTGCACAAAATTCATACGCAGTAAAATTTAACTCAGTAATGTGAAAAACGAAAAAAAAAAATTGTTATAAAAATGCTTGACGAGATAAGTTGACAAGTATAAATTTTGACACACATATGTCATGAATTATTATATTCCATTTCTCTCTCTCTCTCTCTCTCTCTCTCTCTCTCTCTCTCTCTCT
>NW_017305611.1:3311182-3316336 GCF_001594115.1 Trachymyrmex septentrionalis
AGTTAAGTATGTGTAATTTGCAAAGCATTACATATTTGTAGAAAAGCAAAGGAAAAAAAAAAACGATTTTATGAATTTGAATTTATAATTATACATACCGTATTTTATAAATTATCCCTTGTTGACATAATTTTGCTACGACATATGATCTCAAAGTGAGAGACGATGTAAGTACAGAAATATAGAATAGTATTTAAGTCGTGTTTTTTATTGTTTAAATATTAAGTATTTATGACTAAAGCCGGTGGCACACGCTGCCTGTTTTCCTGTTTGATTGCTAGCTGAATTACAATTTTGTCACTATATTGGCTTCAATATTGGCAATAACTGGCACTAACTGCAAACAGCCAATATGGTAGCAAGATTCTAATCCAGCTTTACAGATAATGATGTTTTTTTTTATTACGTTATATATATGTATTATGTTTCAAAATTATACATATCGGATCCTCGTTCTTTTAATAATGGATTTTTTAACCAACTTGCTCGATTTTTTCTTAATAATAAGGAAAGTCATCATCGTTTAGTTTTTAATTTTTTTAATTACGTATCTTTGCAACTATATCTGTCAAACATATTTAATATTTTCTTAAACTCCGTCTAAAATTAAATGCACAAGATATAGTTTCATTTATTTGATTCGTTAAAGTTAGTTTTAGAAAAACTTTTCTTTTTTAGTCATTTATTAAGAATGATTAATGCCTCAAACTTAAAGAAAACTGGATTAGTCAAACATTTTATCACTAAAGATATTTCCGAGAATTTTGAAACACTGTACGTTTTGCGTTAAAAAGAAAAAAAAATACTAAAGTCACTAATACCAATTACCAAACGTCAATGATGTTGACAACCGCAATGAAATATTGCAGTGATAAAAACATAGAATAACGTGCAATTGTACAAGCAATTTTTATTATACTTTATTATATATTTATTTTCACTTTTTGAATTTGAACAGCAGAAATACACAATGTATGAAAAATGGATGCTTGAAAAGTAAATTCTCAGGTAGGTATTATTGACTTGCGCAATTGTCCTGTGGAAATTTCAGTTTTAAAGTAATTGTACTTGGAGTCGTAACATCGGCAACATTTATTTCAGTACCATCTTTTAAACCTAATTCGATCAAAGTCTTGGACAAATTCTCGCGAGTTTTCTCTTCAATGCTCGCTACCATTTGCATGTACAGAGTTTTATATTTGCCCTCTATTATAGCCGTAATAGCAGGATTTTTCATTTGCAGATCTGGCCGCTCACAAAGAAGATCTATTAAATTCTGTAATTTATATTTTGAATCTTTAATTTCAATCTCTCGTGGTACTTGACTACACGCCAAGCAATTTACTTTTCTCTCTACCTCGAAAGTGTACGTATAAACTCCATCTAGATCGTTAAGCACCTGAAAGTGAAATGTGTGTATTTTGTTTTACCTTGTCGAGATTGCTATTAATATAAATACGGTCCAGTTTTGTGCTTCCGACGAAAAATAGAATGCATGAATATCCTAATTTTATTATCAAATTGAAAAGATCAAGGACTGTGAAGATTAGAATTCAATCAAGACAAAACGATAAGATTAAAGTTATCCAATTGATTAAATTATACACGCGCTTCTATATATATATATATATATATATATATATATATATATAAATTGGAAACTATATGTGTATGCGTGCGCGCGTGTAGAATTTAATCAATTGAATAACTTTAATCTTATTGTTTTGTCTTGATTGAATTCTAATCTTCATAGTCCTATATATATATTCTTTTGCGTACAACAAAGCATTACTATATTGTTGATTTATCATGTGTAATTACCATGTAATTATTTAAGGACGCGCTACAACTAGTTGCAAGTTTAAATGCTTCTGTCGCGCATGCAGCGGCGATAACAGCGTTTGTTGATGCTACTGCTGGTATAATGTTTTTAATGACACCCTGTACAAGTCTGTATGTCAAACCCTGTATACCGAATTGTGCTGCTCTGTCATTTGACTTTTCGTAAATCCAGTTTATATGCTGGGGATCATCCCCATCGATAGCACAGTCAAATGGATTTTCCTTCGGCCATTGAATTACCTTGACATATTCTATACAATGTTCCGGCAAACGTGGAGTATTGGCTATCGTACATAAAGGATACGTGACCTATGTGAGGTACAAACAAGTTTCAAATATATAAAACAGTCTGTTAATGTTAAATATATAAAATAGACTGTCAACTAGACTGTTAATAATATTGAATCTTGAGAAATTAATTGAAGACTGTACTCACTTGCGGTGGGTAAAAATCCAAGGTACACTCAATGCAAGGGCTCATACCGGGTAATATAACTCGAACATTTCCCTTGAAACCCTCGGTTCCACCATCGATCATAGGTATCACGCTGGCCTGATCTAACTCACCATTTTCATAAACAAGCAAAGACATTAACATACCATTGAGCCATCTTCTCGCGACAATTGAATCTAATCCACAGATAACCATGTGGAACTGTTGGAAGAAGGCCTCGCTTTTAGTTTGTATCTCACAATTGTGTGGAATCACATTACATCCGGGAACTCTAGTGTTAATGTACTTTGCAGCTACCTCTGCCTTATAAGATCCAATGTCTTTATGACGAAATAAAAACTGTCTGTAATATTTAAAGCATACAAACAAAATTGTTTGCTTTAAATAAACTTTTAATAAAATATTACAAGTTCTGTCATATTATTTTTGTTACAGGTTCAAGGAAGAGAATCTTGACACGATATCTACTACTAGTCCTTACAAATTAGATTACATAGCATCACAATATATGTGTGTGTGTGTGTGTGTGTGTGTGTGTGTTTTGTTTATATATATATATATGTATACACATGTATAAATCTTTTGTAACCTCACCTACCGATTGAGGTTAGACAACTCGATCGTGTCCATGTCGATTACATGAAGGTGTCTGAATCCCATCAGGGCAAGATTCTTAAGCAACTCACATCCCAGACCGCCGGCACCGACAACAAGTACTTTACAGTGATCCACGAGCATCTGCAGATTTTCAGGAGACGGCTGAAAGTCCGGCCGGCAAAATGGGCCTGATCTCTCCAGCACTTTCCGTAAACTGCTCCATCGCCTTTGCATGTGATCGAAGCTCATTATTGTCGCTCGATTGTACGAGCTTCGGCCTAGAATCGGAAAAAAGCAAGTTTCATTCCAAGTGATCCAACTCGTGGTTCGCTCGATGCTGAAGAATCAAGAAGGATGCTTCGTTAATATATTTTCCTTCTTTTCTTCAATATCTCTTTCTTCCCGCCTCTTATAAAATATATTATTCCTCCGTTTTTCACAAGTAGCAAACAAATTACATATTAAATACTTGCAATTTCTTCGTTGACAGTTTCCCTTTCTCGATGACGGCAGTCATAAGCACCAAAGCACGGTCGATTTATAACCTCTATAATCCTTATATTTATTCGCTATTCGATAGGGAATTGCTGTATTTCTCTAGAAAGTTTTAACCAATGACGCACACATATATCTAGGCACCACTACACGGAAGCTACTAGAAATGGCAGAAACTATGCTGTGTTCAGACTTGAGAGTGTGTTGGAAGTGTTTGAAGGTGCAGGGGAAAAGGGGAAAAGGGGAAAAGAGGAAAAGAAGAGAAGGGAAGGGAATGGCGTCAGATAGGGTGGAAGGGTGGGGGAGAACAGGACGAAGTTACGGGACGGCGGGGCGACCTCTGGGGGGACGGGGACAAGGCGAGGTCCGAAGAGCATCGCACTATGCGTTGCATGCATTGCTTGGGCATTGCTGTCGAATATGGCGTCGAGCTCGGAGCTGCTGGAATATTCGTCCCCGGTGAAGCGTCGTAAGGTCGACGGCGGCAGAGATCACGGGAGCATCAGCGTAGCTTTGGCGGATCCGCAGCGCGGCGAGACTTCACACAACAGCCCACACGACGATCTCGAAGGTATCGAAATACGCTGGAAAGCCGCGCGATCGCCCGCAATACCACGAAATTCGCGGGTGCCTCGCGTCCAAGATGGCGGCGATTCACCGCCTTTTCGCCAACGTCTTCCGCGTCTCTCGTTCGCTACACGGCCATCTACGGCCGCCATGACAGTCTTGAATGATCGCGTCGCAATTCCATGTAATCGCATTTTCTCGTTGCGATCGACCTATCGGCCGAGTATATCCCTTCTGAACTGATCTAGCGCGACTAATATATTTTTATTCTCTATCCTTTTTTCCGCTTTTTAATCTCGACATTTTTCTAGTCTCGATATATTGTGGAATAGTGGGCGTCGATCGATCATATCGGGATATTTCTCAGAATGCTAACTGGTGCTAACGCTCCTCTGCAGCATTCACAGATGGCGTTCGCACGGACTTGCTCCTTTTTAGCCGCGCTTTGTACTACATGCGTATAACAAATACGTGTGTGTGTGTGTGTGTGTGTGCGCGCGCGCGCGCGTGTGTGTACGTGTACATGCCATGTCACACATATACATACATATCCGGCCTTTTCGGCTGCTTTGTCTGTTGGCAGTATTTCGCGAATGTAAATACGAGATGGCTTCTTCGTATCTACTTATATATATATATTTTTTTTTCTGCATTTGAAATGAGATAGATAATTGGATATTGGAACAAATTGGATACACTTGTATCTTTACAGATTTCATATATCGCTCTCGTGCTCCTAGCATTTCCTCGAGAGTCGGAATGTAAACGGGATATTTGTTTGAATATCATTTTGACGCAAAATAATATCTGCATGCAGAAATTGCATTTTTCTAATTACATACTTCAGTAACAACTTTATAATCGTACAATAATATAAAAAACTAATTTATTTATCTTTTACAGTTTTCACATTTATAATTGAATCGGTGAGTTCAGAGAGAGAGAACGAGTCATTTTTTAAAATCTTTTAGTACCAATGAAAAAACTAACAAAACGTAACTACTTTTACACTCTTGTTTCTAATCTTATTATTGTCGAACTACTTTTGAGAATTTAAATATGACATTTTTAATATTTTTGAAATACTTGTCTATTAAATAAAAAACTTAAATATCAAATTTCTCATTTTCTTTCTGCACTCAACGTTGGATACGTATAGCATTTCTTTTATTAAAAAGTATGTATCGCGCGCGCACGCG
>NW_017305611.1:3316436-3320380 GCF_001594115.1 Trachymyrmex septentrionalis
GTGTGTGTGCGTGTGTGTGTGTGTATGTAGGTGGGTGGGTGGGTGCGCGCGCGCGCGCTATTACAAGTACTTGATTTGTCTTGAATTATGTTAAACAATAATACAATAATTATCTCTCTTTTTTTTTAAGCAATACAGTATAATGTATGCAAAATGATTCGAAAAATACAGTTAAAAATTTTAACTCGAAATATTTCTCAGAGAAAAGTAATCAGATTGAATTACTTATAAAGTTTTTATATATATAGCTGCGTTGATCATTCGAATATTTCATCAATAAAGCTTCTACATTTTGATGGGATTATAGCAGTCCATTTTATCCAAATCTTGGACTTGTGCTCTTTCTGCACTTATTGATTTTTAACATCTACTTTAGGTCCTTTGAAGCCTGATGTATCCATCCATTTCAAGATCAATGAAAAGGAAAACTTATTTTTGAACAAAATTGGACTCGTCCCTTTTCTGCACTGACCGATTCAATTTCATCTTTATTATACTTTAGTGTAATCATATGATTGTTTTTTTTTTTTTTTCATTCCATTAAATATACCTTAATAATTTTTTGTAATTGTGTTATAAGGTTTATCTATTTTTAAAAAAGTACGTAAATTGAATTATGTTTGCATTTCAAAGTAATAAAGAAAGTTTTTAATATATTTTATTAATTTATATTATCGATACGAAAATCTAATCTATTTTAATATTGTAAGAAAATTGTATATTGTAAGAAAACAAATATATATGAGTTTGTGTGGTTTCTCGTTTTTCTAATATTAAGGAAATGCTGGAGTGACGACCGAACTTGATTAATGTCAATAGTACAAATTTTTTTTTAATTCCAAAGAAAGTCAATAATAGTTACATCTTTAATTTATTCCTTACGCTATCTGTCTCAAACGCATAATACATCTATCTTTATCTAACATATTGTAACGCCATCTCTTGCAAAATCGAACACCTACTGCTAGTTCCAATGGCTGTGTTCAGCAGAGAGAGCAGTTGTGCAACTGTTGTAAAATTCTTCAATATGATTGGTTTGTACATTTAGATCCATAAGGAACCAAAAGTAAGAACCAACCGTATTGAAGAATTTTATAACAGTTGCAAAGCTTTCTCTGCTGAATGCAGCCAATTACTGTTTTGTTTATCGTTTTCGAGTTTTCGGTATTATAGTACACGTTGCAGAATTTGTAGATCGATATAAAACTTTTTTTCTATGTTTTTAATTTTAGTTCTATTGTTTGTGCACGTAATATGCCGGGTGCCGTACTGTCATTTTGATAATACAAACTGTAAAACTTTTGTACTAAGGAAACATGTCAGGTGACAGCTCTATTAATTGGAAAAAAAAAATGTGTTTTTAACTTTTTTTTCGATTTTAGTATAAAGTCCTGCGGCACCTCCCAATTTTGCGTCTATTCTAATCCTGAAAAAGGATTTTTGATTCCATTCAGTAAATTCGGACATTTTTATCGATCTGCAATGTCTCGACAATTTGATCATTCCAGCACGCTTTTAGTCCGGATCTACAATAGGTTTTTAAGTTTTAAGCTATAAGAAATGGACAAATCACAGTTGATTATTCTTCTCGCATTCGACTATAATTGGTCAATCTCTCACAGCTTAAGGCTTAAATCATCTGTTTTACCGAATGCGATTATTTTTAACACATTTTTTAAATTACGTTAAATTTAAAAGAATCCCCTCCCTCCGCAGTAATTAAAGTATAGACAATAACGCATTTGAAATCTGAATTTTATGTTGAAAGCAAAGAAAGTTGAAAACAAAACAGTTTTATTGTCGTCCGTTTCTGGCGTCGTCGATCCGTCGTATTAGGTCTGTTCTTTTTAGCTGAACTTTTGCATCATCTTTCTTCCTTTTCTCTCCAGGGGGAAAGAAGAGGAAGAAAGATGAATTGATGCAAAAAGAACAGGCCTATTTACTAAAGACCCTCTAATAAGAATCTAAGAATACGAAACTGCCACTTTTAATCGGCTCACCATGTTTTAACAACTTTCTCCTGAAAGAAATATAAATGATAAAACAGAAAGAAAAAGAAATAGTGAATGTATGTTTTCCTCTCTCGCGTGATTTTGCTAAAACAAGATATCCTACATATAATACAAAACGCAGCTCATATCCAGACTTATTAGAGAATTTGAACTAGGGATTACTGATTAAAGAATTTTTTTTTTAATCTAGATCTAGAAGTTTTAATATAAAAGAATAGTATAGACTTGAAAATTTCATATATACGTGCGATAGCTATGATATATATGATATATATGATATATATGATATATATGATAGCTATGATAGTCATCGATATTTCGTAAATTATATGGATTAGAGGCTGTTAAATACTCTCAAGTAAGATGATACTCAAACTGGTATTTTTTTTAGACCTTAAGATATCAATACGGTTTTGCAATTGGCTTATCGTAATATCTTAAGACAGTACACATCTTAAATGTAAAAACCGACTGTATGTACCGGTCTCTGTAATTTTCACGAAATAAATATGACAGCATTGCAGATAAAATATGTAAATATACTTTTCGTGTTGCTTTTTGATTTTAGCATCAAAATAGCTACTAATTAATATTCGTCAATTTTGATCACGCGGTCGGATTCAATGCTAAAAATGAGTATCGAGTATCAGCATGAAATTGGGCCACGCGCGCGCGCATCTCACACACTCACACAAAATTTTATATTAAACATTATTATTATTGTTGTTATATAGAAGCACTTGGTACAGATAGTGGATTTAACGAACTGAGTGACGAATCTAAATCAGCTTCCATATCTCCTGCAGCATCGAGTTTAATATCACCACCATTAAGAGTTGACTCCATCAGTAACGATACTGGTTGTCCGTAAGTTTTCTCTACAAAGCTGTGCATATGTATGAAGCAAAAAATTGCAAACTATTTTCTTTCGAAGCAAATTTTTTGTTTCAAAAATTTTATTCTATTCTGACATAAAATGTAAAATATTTCTTAAAATGTACACTTTTTGATCTTATCTTAAAAACATTTATCCTAAATAATTAGAAGAATTGATTTATTTAAGAAAAACAAATTTGTTTAAGAAAATAAAAATTTAATTTTTTTTTTTTTTTATAAAATGAAAAAATCCCCCAACAAACTTGTAAGGACATTGAAAAGTTTAGTTTATACTAACTATTCCTAATAGTTGTGCATGTACAGAAATAGTTTGTAACATATAGTTTATCATTGTATTAATATTCTATACATTTTGTTTAATAATTATTTTGTATCACTTAATACCATTTCAGCATTGATACTGCAGATGAGAAAGATGAAGTATCCTCCACTGTGTCAAACTTATCGGATTTATCAGGTTTGTCCGATCTTTCTGGAGAAGCAGAAGTCAATCATCAATGGAGAAATGCTTCTTCATGGATTCAGAAACAGATGTTGACGGGTGCCAATCCTAGAGATCTCCTACACAATCTCCTCATGGATTCCATACAAGTCCCTGAACAAGTTGACGATCTCACTTTATGGAAGGTATAGATATAAAACGTTTTTTAGATCTACAATATTTTTAAGGTTAGCAAAAAAATGTTGTATAAAAATAACGCTTGGTTATGTTAATTTTAGATTATAATCAACATGATGTCCGAACCTCCAAGACGGCAAAAGCTTAAACATATAAATACCTTATCTGATGTCGTACGATTAATACGCAGTAGCAAGAAAATTATAGTATTGACTGGCGCGGGCGTAAGTGTCAGCTGCGGTATTCCTGATTTTAGAAGTAGAGATGGTATTTATTCAAGATTAGCGCAGGATTTTCCAGACTTACCGGATCCACAGGTATATTTCGAAATCGTTCGATTTCATAATTATTTGAATTATAAGTAGTTTATAATTAGTATCCTTACTCTTTTAAAACATCTTTATATATATACTCGT
>NW_017305611.1:3320480-3324450 GCF_001594115.1 Trachymyrmex septentrionalis
TTGACTATTTTAGTCAAGATCCCAGACCGTTCTACAAATTTGCGCGCGAGATATATCCAGGACAGTTTAAACCTAGCCCTTGTCATAGGTTCATCAAAATGTTAGAAAAGCAGAAGAAGCTCTTGAGGAATTATTCACAAAATATTGACACTTTGGAACAAGTCGCCGGTATCGAAAATGTGATTGAATGTCATGGTAAATATAATGTTGTTATATATGTTTATTACACGTTTGTACATGAAAAACATTCAGATTTTTTAGTATATTAAATTTTATTAAAAGTTTTTTTTTATTAAAAGTTTTGATATTTTTTTTTATTAATTAATAAATATATTTTTTATATTGATAGCTATCGATATTGTGGCAATTGAAGTTTTTTTTTTTTTTTAAATTTAATTAACATTAAATTATCATGAGATTTTACCCATGAATACATAATATATAAATACATATGTGTATAGTAATACAGTTACATAAACTTCTCTCTCTTTTTTTATAAAAATAATCTAAAAAATTAACTGAAATGTTGGACAGTAAGAAACATTGTACATCTTATTGAAGTATGTCGTATTGTTTGTTGCAACATTATTGTCAAGTTTATGCAGTTTGTATTATAACTCATAAGCTTGTATATATAATTACGTATAATTATATCAACTATATTTTTTAATTACCGTATATTTTTCGTTGAAGGTTCTTTCGCTACCGCATCGTGTACAAAGTGTAAATATCAAGTTAGAGCGAATGACATCAGGGAAGATATCTTCGCACAGAGGATACCTACATGTCCAAAGTGTCGTGTCAATGCATTGCCCTCTCTGTCCGAAATGAATTGTAGCGAGAATTACAGAGGTAAATAGTGCAACTCGTTTTTACATAATCCTTGCTGATAGTGTATTTATTTGCAGTCTTTCGTAATGGCTTATCAATTTCAATATGATACGGAGGGTTATATAACTATCTTTAGTGATAGTTTTTCATTGTTAGCCTTTGCTATATAATGTCGCGAATCGATGGCCAATGAGAGAACGTTTCTACTCTTCTCGGAATGTCTCGAACTAAATGAAGTTACCGATCCAACACATAAGTTGATATCATCAATCGTAACTGCGATTATAAAGCCTCGCTTTTTAATAAGCATATAAAGGTAAACTTAAAAGATTGCACTTACCTGTGTGAGTGCCGTGTTTCGCGACTATTTCGAGGCTTGTCGTTTATTGTCCTGGATTGTTTTCTGTTTCCTCAATTCAACAATACTATATGTTACGATTGAGCGGAACGTTACAAAAATGCCATTTTAAAATAATCGTTCAATTTAAATTAATTAAAATTGTTAATTTAATTAAATTTAATAATACTCTCTCCTGTGTTATTCTCAGATTTGGTGTCACAAGGTATAATGAAGCCAGATATCGTCTTTTTCGGCGAAGGCCTCCCAGATGCTTTCCATGACGCGATGGCCAAAGACAAGGACGATTGCGACCTTCTAATAGTTATTGGATCATCCTTGAAGGTTCGGCCGGTTGCCCTAATTCCTTCATCCATTCCGTCTCATGTACCGCAGATTCTTATTAATCGAGAACCATTACCACATCTCAAGTTTGACGTTGAATTATTGGGAGATGGTGACATTATTATAAATCAAATTTGCCATTTGTAAGTAAAAAGTTAAATTTTTTATACGAAACATATATCTTATTTAATTTTTTTCCTTAAAATTAAAAATGTGTACATCACAAAAATATGTACCTATACATTAAATTTGTATTTAACGAACGTATTAATTTGTTGGCATTGTGCAGAATGGGCGATACTTATGAGGAAGTTTGTTGGTACGATAAATTTCTGACGGAGGTCTCGCAGCTCTTACCATTGCGATGTCTGTCTGATGATACTTGGGAACAGAGTCAAGACGCGACAAGTAATACTGAAGTATCGCGCGATAGCGCAGAAGTCGATTTGAAACCTCACACTGTTGTATCCTCGACTGAAAGTCAGGATAGCCTTTCTATCACTATGAATGTAATGCCACACCACCATACAAACGATAACAATGTCTGTGTATCATCTTTGCATAGTAATCATGTTCAGGCGGAGAATCCAGAAGAGACCTTCAATATTCTAGGAGAAAGTCCGAAAAGACGATCGGGCGACACTAGTATTGAGAACAGTCCTAAGAGGATGAATTTTGGTAGCATACACGAGACAGAAGTTGCGAGTTCCATATCACCAGTGAAAGTGAATACTAAACACACAATGATCTCGTCAGAAAACGAACTTCACATTACATATGAAAATAATTCGGAAGAATGTCAGGTGGTGCCAACAGTATTATCTCTTTCTTCAGAAGCTGTAATAAGCGAAACTACCCTGGAGTCTCACAAGTCGCTAAATAAGTGTGGAAAATCGAAAAAGTATGACGACGTCGCGAATCTAGATGCTACTACTGAATCGGACAAAACGATACCGAAACCGAGGCAAGCATCGGTAGACTCGGTATTGGATTCAGGCATAGGTGACAGTTGTAACAGTATTGATAGCACAGAAGAAAAGTTTCATATAACTGAATTGAAGAATAGAAGATTAGAGAGACACTGCTGGCAATCAAAAATTCGGGAGAGCCTCGCTATTAGATTACCAGGTACAAAAACTTATTTATGTATTTTTGCAAATACCACAAATACATATTTTAGTATTCTTATAAGTGACAAAAATATTAAACGGTTGGGATTTTTTTTTTTTTTTTTACAGAAAATTCCTATTACCAATTGGCAGCAGGCAGGTATATTTTCCCTGGCGCGGAGGTCTATTCCGAACTTGAGCAATACGATCAATGTTCCCTTTCGGCAAATTCCGAGAGCACAGATAGCGATAGTGATTCCTCTTCCGGCGAAGAAGAAGAAGATGAGGAAGAGACAGGTAAGTCTCGAGTTTCTTTTTGAGTTAACTTAGTTCGTAAATTTGTATATTAATCGTTTCATGTATAATATACATATATCTTATTTTATTTAATTATTTTATGTTTTTGTCTCTGTCTTCAGGCGCGGACGATGATCTGTCAGAGGATGCAAATGCCGATGCCGACACTAATGGTCAAAACAATGACACAAAGTGGGCGAGTAATTATACTATTACACAACATTAAATAATATTAAATTGAGAATTGCGTTTGGACATGACGAATAGTTTTAATGTTATTCTATCGATCTTTAATCAGCATTTGTTGCGATAATCTGTATAAAATAAGTAAACGGTGCAATTTTTATAGATTCAGTTACAGAGCAAAGTGATATTTACACACACACACACACACACACAATTACACACAAAACTTACGAATTAAAATGTTATGAATTAATTCTTTGTTCTATGAACTGAAAAGGAAGTCATTATGGGGAGCTTTCCAGCAAGAGACACAAATTGACATAAGAGTCATTCTGTTCTTGTTCAGTAAGAAACAAAGACAGAATGACTCTTGTGTTGATTTGTATCTCTGTTTTGAAAAGCTTCCATAATAACTGCGAAAAACGACTTTATTCACACTATAACGGTCTAGTTACATTTCAATTCCATTACTTTTCATATATTTATTTAAATTTTAGTACGAATTTTAATTCCAATAATAAAAGATAATTTTTCATCGATAATATAAACGTTTTTATAATTATATCTAGTAAATAGATATAATTCGGAATGCATATAATAAACTTACATATAATATACACACATATAAATAACTTACATGTGTACACACACGCACACACACGCGCGCGCGCGCGCGCGCATATATATTTTTTTAAGAATGCGTATCTGCCTTGGTTATTTTAAAAAAATTTGTTGGGTACTTTTTTAATTATTTTTTAATGTTAAAATGAACAGCATACTTTTCAAGTCGATATATATTGTGTGGAAGAAATACTTACAATATATATATATATATATATATATATATATATATATATATATATAT
>NW_017305611.1:3324550-3324799 GCF_001594115.1 Trachymyrmex septentrionalis
TTTTTGTAGTGACTATATAATTTTTTCAGTCCGACTATATTTAATTGATATTTATTTTTAAAAAACGCATTAAATTCAATGAAGTCATTATCGTATAGTGTGAAATAAGTCTGAAACTTACTTTATTATCTGGGTATCAATAATGTCATTTCTCTCAAGGATGTTAAAATGTTTGAACTGCGAGATACTGATTGAGCGTTAAGTTTGGTAGAGAGAGAGAGAGAGAGAGAGAGAGAGAGAGAGAGAGAG
>NW_017305611.1:3324899-3344005 GCF_001594115.1 Trachymyrmex septentrionalis
TTTTTTGTAACTGTCGAGAGAATAGAATCGTGAGTTAAAATCCTCAACAAGTTGTATGAAAAATACACATTCTTTGGTAGCATTAATTTATCTGCATGTAAGTATGATCGAGAGTCATTGGCCACCGATCTGTAGGATTCAATGCAAAATTTTCACAAGTTTCTTTAACCATTCACACTATATTGATTAATATATTTTTATAGATGTACACTCATTTTTTTTCAAGACATTGAAATTTTAGTATTAACGAATAAGAAACCTTTATAGTTACGCAAAGATTTTATTTGCAGAAACTCAGCAATCGTGCATGTTGCAAAACATGCGCCCACACAATGTTTAGTTCAAAGTCGAGATATATGTATATATATTTTTCATATTTCACACACTTTTTAGATACAAATCGAGAGATCTACTTACACACGATTCCATATTTTCTTCCATTTTTTCTGCTTTTTTTATTATAATAACTTTGCGAGATGCTCACAATAATGTACATAAGGTATTGTTATATATAAAATGTATATGACCTTCTTAGATTCACATTTTAATGTCACAACTGGTAATTGTCCATGATCCTTAAGATCTATATAAAGATTATAAGGAAAAGATCAAGATTGCTTTTTAGCTTATCGTAATTATTTCTTCTTTACCATAAATAATCTATTTAATCTATTTCGTATGTGTACATACTGAACTTTGATTGGTACGTCTCTCCTTATTGCAAACGATAAAGTGAGAGTGAAACAACATTAGATGGAATTATATTATGTTTTAAGTAATGGATAACGTGTAAATACGAGATTAATTGTAAATGTAATTAACACAGAATGCTAATACTCGCGGCTTGTTACATTTATGTGAAATGAAGTGATGTTTGGGCGGTAGTGCGGATCTATTTTCTTTATCTACATTTTTACATCCTCTGCGTTTATAAATCAAGAATGTGAGATACACATGTTTGGTTAAACGGAAAGCAGAGTGTAAAATGTTGTAAAATGCAGTTGAAATTGATGGATCCATTGATGCATTCTGTGAAAATGATCTACGGTATTATTTTATTATCCAGAATGAATGTAACACACTTGTAACACACATAACACGGACGATGTCGGAGGTATATTGATCTATAATAGAGCTTAGTTTTTTTGCGATTCTTAATATCGATCGACGATGATAGAGATGACATTTTGCCTGATGACTACACAACATCCGGACAAAATGAACATTGATACTGCTAGGCTAATTAAATATTAGTGCTAATTAACAATTAAACACTGATGCTATTAGTTCTGTCGTTATTACTCATATCGCTATTTCTGTCGAATAGAATCGCTAGTCTTTTTTTCGTTACAGATTTGAAGAAAAAACGGTAAATATTGTTTTTTTTTTTTTAATATAATTTCTTTTTTTATGCAATTTTTTATTTTCGTTACGAAATAAATTTGCAAAAATTATTATATAATACAATTGGACCGAATCTTATCATTAGCTCTGTCTTTTGAAGCCTTTGTCGGCTCGTATCGGCAATCGCTTTCATCACATTCTACATTAAGTTACATTAATAGCTTTTCGCATCTCAATAGTACGAATAATCGTCATAGTTTGGCAATAAATACTTTTTAGATTCGTTAAGTTCAACTTTGTTTCATTGGAGCACGGGCGAATGTACAAAGCAATGTTGGATAGCTTCGCATTGCGTGTTATTTTTATATGAGCCAGAGGAAAGATAGAATAGCGAATTTACAAGATTAATACAAAATAACGCAATAATCTTTGACAAGCTGTCGTTAATAACAGCCGTGCTGTCGCAGACGTTTAACTGAACTATATGAAAGAAAAGTGTAATTCAGAGGAGTATGTTAAAAAAAAAGAAAGCACGGATGCAAATTTCTTAAGATATTTTGTATGCATGTGAAAGAAGAACGGTTCTGTCAAAGTCATTATTGCAACATGTATCTGTAAGGAAATGAAAAATGGTTGTGTGCAAGTTTATTATACATAATTATAATGGACGTAAACTTACTTTGATTCAATGCAATTGCATTGTGTGAGTAATGTTTGAAATAATTGCAAATGAGATGTATGAAAATGTATATATACATATATATGTGAGAAAGGAAGAAAGAGAGTGAGCGAGAGAAATTAATAAATTGCAGAATGTATAAGTAAACATATGTAATATACTTCTAATCACGCGACGTAAAAAATTTTATTTTTTATTATTCCGCTATATAAGAGAGACAAGTTCTGTGGAAGAACCGTCTCGCTACAGAGACGACTCTGCTATGGAGGACTGCCACTTGCAAAATAGCGTTTTGTTCCTTACAATAAGAGACAGTTTTATAAGATTAAGACTACATGAGAGAGAGAGAGAGAGAGAGAGAGAGAGAGAGAGGGGGGGGGGATTATTTTCCGCTTTGTACAAACAGCTTTATTTATCGTTATAATTTTACTGGATAACATTAGGAGGCAGATTAGATATTATTTCGTGGATCATCCTTTCGTTATTTATTTCATACACATATGTATTTGTGTGTGCGTGCGGGCGCGCGCGTGTGTGTGTGTGGCGCGCGCGCGTACGCCACGTGATCATTGGATAAGCGAATGTTTAGTTTCCTGATATCACCACTTGTGTGCGATTTTACAAATTCTTGGGAATTTGGACTCTCTGTGATCGACTAGATATGCGATGTATTTATTTACATGAAATGAATTTATTTCTTAAATCATATTGCATCATAATCCGCCTATGATGAATCAGGTTTCTTAATTCTTTTTTTACGTTTTTTCTACTTACTTATTTTACTTACTAGCGCTGGCTACTTAAAGGAGAGTCTATTATTGTGTGATCACGAGGCATGTCAATCTACCGTCATATAATTATATATTTATTTTATACAAATATATTTTTTTATATATAATGATTGTAGTAATGATTATGTGTAGTCGATTCAGAGGGAGAGGGGGAGAGAGAGAGAGAGACAGAAAGGAAGCTGTCAACTCATGTTTGACAATCAATACCAACTTTTTCGAGCGGTACTGACTTTCTGTATAAAATATACTGTCTACATGTAAATATTTATTATTTTTACTGTACAATAAATCGTGAATTTTATCGCATCAGCTAAATCGTCGATGAAATAGAAGAATTATGTGATTTGAATTTTTAAATCGTAAATATTATTTATAATTGGAGACACTTTCAATATTTTTTAGGCTGATGCGGCAAAATAGCATGAAGTTCTCGATTTTTTTATAATTTGTTATTTAATGTAAAAAAAGTGACTGTTATAAAAGAATGTTCTTTATTAAAATGTTGTAAGTTTTGTTTCTTCTTTTTTTTGTATTATTAACGTATAAGCTTATCTCTTGAATTAAACATTTTTCTATGATGAACTGCTGTGCTTAATTTCCCTTACAAATGGAAGTTGATATTCTATTGTGGATATTTCTTTTTTTGAGAGATTTTAAAGTTACTCATCGTCAATGATTAGCGGAATAAGATTCGGAAAATAGTTTATTTTTCATAAGATAAAGATTTAGATAAGAATGTTTCGACGAAATAATATAAAAAATATAAACAATTTTAAGTCTATGTGGATACTCTGGATATTTATTATGAGTATATAGTGTTCTAATATCCTATTATTATTATTATTATTATTATTATTCAGTCGCCGCTGTCACATACAAAGCGACGTACAAAAATTTATTCTCAGTATCCCTTTCACATTATCCCAAAAGAAAATTAAAATTATAAATTTAATATTTTGACATTGGGAACTAGGAAGGTGAAAAAGTAGAAATAATGATTTTGAAACAGTTATTAATTTTTATTTGACTTATGAAACAGTTATTAATTTTTATTTGTTTTATGAAACAGTTATTAATTTTTTGTTTGAAATTAACAATAAATACTCGAACGCACGAGTTAGTTTTTTTATTATATATGTAATAAATACGCGCAATCTCCATGATAAATTTCAGTAGATTGAAAAAAATATTTCTATACAAATTCATCGGTGAAGTCAGAGGTATGTTAAAATAAGTAACAAAAGATTTAATTGTTTAAGACATTGCACGAAGAATATATAAAATCGAAAGATTGAGATTAAAAAATACACAGATTTAAAAAGATATTCGTGAAGAAAAGGAGATTCAAGAAGAGAATTAAAGGTAGGTTAATACAATGAAGAGACCGCAATTCATCGTCGTTATATTTATTTGCTTTATTGTTATATGTCATATAATAGTTTTATATCATATATCGCAGTTATCATAAATCAAATTTGAAAATAGGCTTTAAATTATAACAATATATCCTTAGAGAATAATTGAAGCGCTCCCTGGAATATAGGTCAAAAAGCCCTCGTACGATTTCCATGAGCTTCATATCATTATCATTATCATCATCATCATTACCTTCATCATTATCTCTTTCTCTCATCATCATAATCGTCTCAACTTACGCGCGTGTGGGGACCGTTTCAATTATAGTATATCGTCGCTATGTATTGAACACTTGCCGAAATCCCCACCAAGAAAGATTTTCAAATGTTCAATCGAAATGAACATTTCATATATCCGAGTGTGTGTTTGTTTATCTATATAATATTATTATATCATTACTAAGTCCAGCCGAGATAGCAGGGTGACGTTTTTCTCCCTTTCTCTATGTATCTGTTTTTTTTTTCTTGTTTTTCTCTTTCTTTCCTATAGTTATGTTTTGCGTGTAATAATAACCATAATATAATAATAAACATTATTACACCACCACAGCAATAATAATATTATAATAGCACTGTCGCACTAGGGACGCACGGCTATATCCTCATGCGTTGGCGGCCCACTACCACTTTTACAATGAACTGTATTCATTGATCTGAATAGGATTCGGTATATATAATATATTATTAGTACATTGCGTATTCGATTCGTGACACATCTCTTGTAACGTTTACATAAATTCGATTTTCCCGAGAACCTGGTCGTGATCTTTACGCGTGGTGTATGGGATACGTATAGAATTTTCATGTTCTGCGTGCTGTGTATGAGCTCGATAAAAATTCGTTACGATCGTGATAATCTGTATCTGATGAATCTGCTTGAAATAGTACGCGATTCATATTACGCGATGCTCATTAATTATTCAATAAAGAACTTCATCTACAAAACAAAATGCAAAGATGTAAATGTATTATACCGGAACGGCTGTATGGCCAATGAAACCTCCTTTAAGTAATCGGTTGGAACTATGTAACTTATCGTTTTCGTTTTGTTCGTATCTTCGATCAAGTAAATGATGTAACATTAACATACACTTGTCGATGAAAAACTATATGAACGTTCGTGTAGGTGGAAATAAAATAAAAGTGCTCTTCCAAGGGCGATTAAGATGTAATCGACGTTCGCGAGAGTCTACAGTGCTAAGGAACGCTTCTCCCTTTGTTTTTCCCTAATTACTACCTATCTGTTCTGGGGCACAGTTTAGAAGCAACAGTCAAACTTGACAGAGTTACAATAATGAATTAAAGCGTAGGTGCAAAAGTGGAAGAAGAGCAATATGTACCCAGGTTCGATGAAGCCAATATGGTTCCCAAGACTTTCTTCTTTTATTCGGACTGTCTTCTTCAGTCTCAATTCTTCACTCTCAATTTGCAACATGGAAGTAATCGGAATCTCTCGTTTTGCAAAGCAATTATTTACACGATTGTAACATGTCCGTAAAATTACAGCGTTTCTTTACAGCGCTCTAAATAGTAACACGTAATTTTCATCACCTATCGTTCGGTATGGTGGTGCTAGAAGCACAGCTGTCCTCAATGCAAGCAAACGAAATTTTAAATCAATCGTAATTCGAAGAAAGAGCTATGTCTTGAATATAATAATTCGTATCCATCTGTGATACGATCTGTGTTAAATGTTCCATCATCATATAACGTTACATTGTACAGACTGAAGTAGCGATTTAAAACATGTTATGAAAAAACAAAAAAATATATATATAACTGAATCATGTGATCTGGCGAATACGCTTCGCTGTTACGAGTCTGTCTCATAATAATGTGGATTTATATATCTAGCAAAATTTTAAATGTCAGTTAACGCTACTACAGAGACTAAAATGGCGATGCAAAATGTAAATTTTACGTGTACGTGTTGTTTTATATGTATCTAGATCATTTTGGATTTGTTATATATTATATAATATTTTTAAAGGATTTGGCAAATATGTTTCAAAATATCGCAACTCCGAATCGCTTCCGAATATCACAAATTCAGATTCTTTTCGACAATAGAAAATAAATCATCATTGTTGGAGAATTCAATTGTTGGGGAATAGCAATGTTTCTACTGATCAACGATTGATAACGGAACATGTTCGTACGACTAAGAAAAACATAACACAGATCTGAGGTAATTATAATTAATGATGCTGTTATTATCCTACTGTTGTTTTCCTTAACCGGCACGGACTCTCTTTTCTTTTTCTTTCGCTCTTGTGGATATTGCTTATAATTGCTTCTGTAATTAACTCGAGAAATATATTAACAATAAATTGAATAATTAAGGATTTATCGTCTTATCCTCTAGTGTGACAAGCAATATTAAGAGAGAATCTGGGTTTGAATGAATATAATAAGATTGTAATATAATTTATGTGCCTACAAATAATTGATCCAATTCAAATTATCGCTATTACTATCTCTTGGTTTCTCATCGTCAGATCCAAAATATGAAAATATGTTAAGATTTAGAGGTTGAAGCTGTGTTAGCACAATCAGTTCTTGTGTTTTTTAGTGGGTCCATTTAGTCCATGCCTGCAAATAAGTAAAATTAATATATTCATAGTTCCCTACAATAGTGTTATCATATCGTTAGCCGTAGTTTCGGAAAAAAAAAGTTTCAAATTGGAAGAACTAGATAAAGAAATCTAACCGGATGTTGCTTGTCTTGTACGGCATCGGGCATTCCCCACGCAGGTGGATCTATCTTATTCTGGTCCGGCGGGAGTTCTGCCAGGTCATAATGTGGCGGCAATAACAATGCTGGCACGAGTGACAATGTACTTCCATTAGTCGAGAAAGGCTGTTGTGTATTCACATGGCCCTACACACGATAAAGTTAATTACACGCGTGTACAAACAAATAACATAGACATAACAAATAATAAGGTAGAGATCCTGCAAATCTTAATCTTTGATATTACAAAAAGCTTATAATACTACGCTTATATACAAATCCATTGGTCTTATCACGCGCGCGCGACTACATAAGTGAAAAATTAAGCATACAGGGATGAATGTCAAAGATAACAATGATTTTCAATTTTGTCAATACCAACAATTTCTTACCCTTTATATTTGCAAAAATCGTCATTTTGACGTGAAAAATATACAAAATCGTAATCGAATCATTTATTAGTATATTATCAAAGCAAAAAGTGTTATTTTGATCTTTAACACGATGAATTTTTCAAGTTATGCGAATGTTTGATTACTTATATCAAGTACTTATGCAGTTTTCAGTCCTAGATCTTTTTTTTACTATTATATGTAACAATGTTGCACAAAGTATAATAAATTATTGGATAAAAATAATTGCAAATAATAAAATTAATCATGTAATCGTGCGAGAGAACTGGCAGTTACCTGGAAGGAAGAGTCCATCATTTGATGAAGCTCAGGTTCAACATTGGATATACGTTGGTTATAAGTGGGATTCGATCGAAACATCTGGTGCCTGTCGATACCAGGCGCCAGGTTGCAATTCGACCATGCTAGTTTCTCATTGAGCATCCAACTGATAGAATCGGCGTCCCCGCCCGGACCCATGCCCGCTGTCGAGTAATTCTTCCATGTTGCTCTTTCAGTACCGATCGGTCGTGGTACTTTGCGATCTTCGATCTTGAGTTGGCTCATTTCCTGAACAACTTGCGCCGGCGACGAGGGAGATATAGCCGGCGAGCCACCGTTCTCCAGAGTCGTAATCAGGTCGATGCCACCACCGCCCGGTTGACCGCCAATGTTGGTAAGTTGATTGGAGAATCCCATCTGGCTTATCATGGGATCCTGGTGTGGCGGGTAGCTAGTATGTGGTGCTGGTGTGGCGAACGGCCAGCGGGTCGTCTGAGCGGTCGTCGAGATGCCAGTGTTCGCTGCTGGTGTCGCCCGCGAGGGCGCTTGATATTTTCCCAGCTGATAGTTGCCGAGCATCGCCAGATTATTGGATTGTATGGCAGACGGCGGTGGCGCCGGCACGGTTGCGGCGAACATGTTGGCCGGGTGCAATCCTGCCGATCCGGCGGCAGCATTGAACATCGTCACTTGTGGCTTATTGCTCAGGTGAAGCGAACTGGAGAAGTCGGGAGCGCGCGGATTTAATCTTGACATACTAACGGTTGTGTTGATCACGGAGGCGGATGGCGCAATAGTCTGAGCGAAACTCTGCATGTGAGGATGAAACGGTAGCAGAGAATGACCGGCGCTACTCTGACTATCGTTCGGCATCATTTTCAACAGACTGGAGTTGACGTTCGGATGCTCGTAATTGCCGCTGCTGCTGTTCGCCGCCTTGAACAGACTGACGTCCAGTGTCGGCTGTGACGTAGATGGTATCACGTGTGCTGCCGGTTGGTGGGTCGTCGCGTTCCGTGTTGTCAGATCACCCTGAAAAACCGCTGGCCTATTGAACTGTGCCGTCATGCTCGTTCCCATATCAATGTTCTGTTGGGGTATTACTGGTCTAGCCACCGCTAGACTGCCGGGCGGCTTGTTTGGTAGTGGATGCTCGCTGTAGCTCGTCGAAGACTGAAATTGCGCGGGCTGCATAGGATTGTTGTGCACGGAACATGATACCACGCTGCCAATTACGTTGGTCGATGTATTGCTTGTGTTACCTGGCTTGCTGGATACCGGGGAACACATTGCTGTACCACGGTACCCCGGAGCTTTGGATGCATCTACCTGTGCTCGACAAAATTTAAAATGTTCACGTATATAGCCCCACTAATTCACAGACAATATTCAAATATTCGCGAGAAATCTGTATTGAATCTTTGAAATGTTTAATTGAATTGATTTTAATTGATTTTAAACCGATATTATTTATATGCTGCTAAATATCCGTTAAAATACTGTTGTAATTATAAAATAATTTTTCTATTACATACGTCACTTAAATGCACATTCTCCGTAAAAATTTACATTAAAAAAATTCACATAAAAAGTTACGAGAAACTTTCGATGCAAATTTCTCGCGCATACTTGAATATTGTGGCGTCATGCCATTTGCTCACGAGATAGTGAGAGCGGAGGGGGGGGATAAGTAAAATAAATTTAAATACATTTAGACGAAATTCGTATGTATACTACTTTTGACTCTCCCATTGTACGAACAAGACTATCTTGTATTGTGTGTATTCTTATAATACGAAAAAAATCAAATAGAAATGATCCATTTTTTCAGCCACAACATACCTGTGGTGGGGAGCTATCAAACTTAGCCGCAGATGAGCCGGAGTTCGTGTTTGACGATACACCACCGCCCGCAACAGTCGCAAAATTCATGCCTTTTTGAGTTTCGTTTTCTCTTCCTCCCCACATTGACTGTTGCGTGACTTTAGTAAAAGTATCGTTAAACAGAGAATACTCTAGAGGCGTGCTGCTAGGCTGCTGCTGCTGCTGCTGCTGCTGCTGCTGTTGCTGTTGTTGCTGCTGCTGCTGATGCTCCTGAGTTAAAATCGGCGTAGTGCTGCGAATATTTTGTTGCGATTGTTGTTGTTGAATCGGTTGTTGCTGTTGCTGCTGTTGTTGTGCCGTTGGTAGTGGTGGTGGCAATGTTTGCGTTTGCAGCGCTACAACCGGTGGCGAAGGTGTCACTCGAATGGAATTGGCTGACGTCGAGACGATTAAATTTTCCGGACAGTTCGTCGTCACCACGGCGTTTGTGGCTGATGACGAAATCGCAATCGTTCCTGGGGGGTAACTCGACTTCGCGGAATAATGAGATGCTATTGCCGACGGGGTAGACAAGGTGGGCAGTGATCGGCAGTGTTTCGGCGAGGTACTGACTATGGACTGTTGTTGCTGGCTGGTTGTGTGAGCGGTTGCCGCAGCCGTGGCCGACATGATAGTTACAGTCGTGGCGTGCGCCATGGGTTTCTGTTGCTTAATCGGTGCGGTGTGACTGGACTGCATGACGGTAGTAGAACTGTGAGTCGAGGCAGTGATCTCGGATAGCTTCGCCGCGAATGTCTGCGTCGTGCTGGTCGTGACAATCTTTGTCCCTGCTCTACCGGCGGTCATAATCGCACTCGTATACGACATCGTCGTCTTGGTGTTTGACGAGGACGCCATTTGGACTACGCCTTGCGCACGTTTCTCCGCTATATGTGCATACGTAAGTTTAATATTCATATGTGATATTTAATACGATACAAAATTAAAGTACAATACGTATTCTAATACCCGTAATTTTTGTTTTCCTTGTTGACCACATTTCTAGATTTTTATAGACTGATTTACAATTTCTACCCACTAACTACGTGTAACAATATTAAAAATCAGATTTCTAAAAAGGCTCAGTCAAAACGTTTCAACAATATTACATTTATTTTGATGTGAATTATATGTTATTTAATAGCAATAACGTCTTGTTTGTCTTTACGCTTAACGTTTATCTGTACGCTTTTAATGTGCGCGCGCGCGTTGTATGTGTGTGTGTGTGTGGTGTGGGGTGGGGGCGCGCGGGAGATAACAATATTTCTTAATAAAAAAATCATAGAAAAAAAAATAATTCGAAATCTTTCGATTAGTTTTCTCATTTAAAAAATAGCACTATGTAATTAATACTCTGAAATTTCATTCTGAACAATTTTATAGATATTTTTTTATACGTGATAACAGACACAAATATGAAAGAAAAATAAAATATTCGATATTACTTTTGTGAACAATAGTTGTTTTTATTACCTGCGGCCATGAGTCTAGGCGCGGTCGCACGTGGCAAAGAAGTAGGAAAAACACCAGCAAGCTTCATGCTTGATGAGCGAATAGGAACCAACGGATTAGTAGTAGACACACCTGAAGGATATCCTGATTTATTAATTTGGTTACTGGTTGTACTAGATGCCAGATTAGAGGATTTATTAACAGAACCACCAATTTTCGTTTTGCTTGCCTGAAAGAAGATATTAGTTTATTAAATCACTCTATATACAGTATAAAACTTATTATAGTTTTATTTCTCCTGCTCACAGCAACAGTGGAGACAGATTTGTCCCACGAAGAGGTTGTTACGACATTCAGTTTTGATTTCGGAAGCATCTGCAATATATCTACATCTGGATCCTTAATAAGTGCTGATATCAATGTATGAGCTTGTTTTGTTGCTTCAGATGAGCCTCTACAAAACCAATAAATAAATGACCAATTTGAAATACCAATATTTTCATGTAATATAAATCAAGATATCTTCTTAAATCGTAGACAACTTTTTAAAAATTCTCTTATTTGTTAGATTTAAGATATTTTAATTTAATTTAATTTAATTTAATTTTTCCATAAAATTAGAGAAATATTTATGTGGAAAAAATAAAATGTCGACATTGTGGTGTTAAAACCTTTTTTTCTTTTTTAGAACGTTTTTAAATGACAAAAGAAATTGAAAATTTGTGTCCTTAAGGCGATAGATTTGATTGGTATACATCTTTTTATGTATAAAGTATATAAATTTTATATATTAAAGGATATACAATATCTAATACTCACTTAATCGTAATGATTCTTTCCACTTGGCATTTACTTTGCTTTTCTACTTCGATGTGCGCACCCGTTGCAACTCGAATAGCATTTATATTACTGCCACCTCTACCTATCACTCGGCTGATAGCATTTGGGGGAACGGATACTTTCTTAGAACGGAACGGTGAATTCATAAATCTGCCTGAATCATCCGATTGTCCCCTACAAATCACAATTGTGTTATATGATTCTATTTATAAAAGATAATATTAATCAAAATAAAGAAAAACATTTTTAAAAAATGTCTCTGAACTTTGAATGTCTTTTAAGTACACGTATCTTACTTTCGTACAACTTCCTTCCATCCTTCTTCGCGTTTTCCGCTTTGCTTAGGGCTAGTGTTACTCGCTTTCGTCGATGTGTTTAGAGCATCTCCATCGTACTGATTATTATAAGACTTTTTTCCTTTGCCAGGAATATAAGTCTCGTTACCAGTTGCTTCAAAATCTTCTCTATCAGCAGGATGCCTGGAGGACTCAAAAACCAATTGTCCTTTTAGTTTTCGATCGGAACTGATGGTGGTGGATGTTCTAGTAGTTGTGACCGAAGTTGTAGATACAGATATTGCGCTGGTTACATTATTTATAATTCGCCTGCGGAAATTACATTATTGGCATATAAAATAATATCAAGGATAATCGATATATCAATATTTGGTTACATATATATGATATACCATATACCTATTCTATCATTGTGTAGACACTCAAAATTATGCTGTTTTAAAGTAAGGAATAATTCGCCTTATAAAACACTGAATCTTTCTCTTTTCGAAAATACAATTATTTTTAAAAATAAAACAAAAGTAACAATTTTTTTTTCGAATTAGTTCTATTCTTTTTTATACCTCAAAATATATTAAATATATAAATTTAAAAAGATTAGATCTTTTTAACTGTATCGTGGTGTCTACACCTATGCTTTACAATACTTAACCAACGTTTAACATTATCTGTACGCTAAATATATCTAGTTTCGAGATGTCAAATTATCTTTTTCCCTTATTACTTTAATAACTTTGAGTATTCTTACTTTTCCAAAGTGTTATTTTGAGATTTTGTCGATGTCGCTATATTTTGAGATAAATTGGTGTTTTGTGAAAGAAGAGTCTTGGACGAACGCTGTGGGGACGTATCCTTATCGTTGTTATTAGGACTATTGTTCTTCTTTTTCTTCTTTTCCTTCTTTTTCTCTCTCGCTTTTACATCATTGCTACTACAGCTTCCCTGACTGTTTGCATCTATTCCACTGTCACCCTCTTCTCTATCGGGATCTTCCGGGCTTCTGTTTACAGGAGACGGCACGCTCTCCATCCTCTCGTCGCCGCCCTCATGCTCGCTGTCATCCGCTCGATCGCATTCTTCGTCTGATTTCTTTCCACTTTCTTCCTTATCCTCAAAAGCTGTCTCGTTCTTCTTGTATTCTTCATGAAGTTTACGTTTCTCCTCCTTCTTCTCGAGCTTCTTCTTTTTCTTTCTCTCTCGTCTACGCGCAGCAGCCGCTTTCTTCGATTCCTCTCTATTTTTTTCCATGTCGAGTTCTTCCAACAATATACTTGCATTCTTATTTGCTTTAGCGGCCTGCGTCTCTTTGGCAGCTCTTATAACTTTTACGCATTCATGACATTTTTCCAAAAGTTCTTTATCGCTAACTGTAGCTATATATCTCGTCATTTCTTGATCGCTTGGGAATTGCGTTACATGATTCACCATCCATTTGACTACTTTAATATGACCCTTTCGGAATGCGGCCATTAGGCAGGAAACCTAATCGGTATAGAATATATTTTACGTACATATTTTATTTCTAATTTCAGAAAAAAACATAAGATCTGTTCTTTTTCCATTCCAAGTCTGAACTGACGTACATTGACCATACAATAAATCAGAACGAGATAACTATAGTTTGTTTTACTCTAACTTATTGCATTACTTCAGAATTCTTCGAAAAAGAACATATTCTACTACGCAAGCCTCTCGTCGAACAACACATTGTCGTGCGTACCTTACGATTATCTTGTGAATCAATATCGGCACCTGCATGAAATAGCAAATCCACGACATTAAGATGCCCTCCATTTGCAGCTAACCATAATGGACTGTTTCCTTTTTTATTTTTTACCTCGACCTGGGTTCCCCTGAGGAAAAAAAAAGAAACTCTTCATTTGGATTGTTATTTCATAATGCGACACATGAAATATAGGGACACATTACCTCGATAATAAGAGTTCTACGAAACGGCAGTGTCCTTTATCAGCAGCAATTGTGAGGGCAGTATCACGAGATGACGGTACAGGCGTAGCATTAACGTCTGCACCTTTAGTAAGTAACACACGCCCGACTTCGACGTATCCACCACTAGCGGCCTCCATTAATGGCGTTAAACCCGTCTTTAAGAACAAAACAAAAAAAGTTAGTATTTTGCACAATATTAAAAATTACATTCACTACTTAAATATTAGATATGTTACTTTAGCTCGATGTTCAACATTGGCTTTTCGGTCGAGAAGAAGACTAACGACCTCGTGTCTTCCTTGAAAACATGCGAGTGTCAATGCCGTGTTACGGTTCGTCTCGATTTGCGCGTTAATATCACTCCCCATATCCAATAGTAATTTAACTGCCGCTATACATTAAAATGTCATATATATTTCTTTTAGTGTTTCAGTCATAACAAAGGGTTCTTTACGTCTGACAAATTGGAATTCGTTATTGTCAAGTACTATTTATGAATAAGCAATTTCAAATTTTCTTACCGGTATGACCATTCATAGCTGCTAACATTAGCGGAGATATGCCTAATTTTGAACCAGTTCGTGAATTAATTTCGGCACCATGGCTCAGTAGAAGCTTTATTATGTTCACATAACCGCCGGATGCAGCCAAACTCAAGGGGGTATAATCAGAAACGTTTCGATGTTCTTTGTTTGCACCGCGATTGAGTAAAAGCTCAACTACTTCGTATCTACCACCGCTGCATGCGAGAGACAGTGGTGTATCCTTGGTACGTTCAGATTGTGCTTCTATGTCAGCTCCATGATTGAGTAGAATTTCGACTACTTTTTGATGACCAGCTGTTGCGGCCAAAATAAGCGGCGTAAATCCCTTCTTGTCTCTATGTTCTATAAGGAAATGAAGTATGTCAGCTTGTTTGTTATCAGCTTGATAAAAGTCTCTCATATTTCATAATGCAGGCGACAAATATTTCTCTTCTACATTAAATATACTAGAAAATTTGATGTATTAAATTCAGCCACGTAACAATGTACATTTCACCTACCTATATCTGCACCGCGACTCAGAAGAAGTTCTACAAGATCTTCATGCCCTCCCGCACAAGCCAAAGTCAGCGCAGTATCGTGATTGCTGTCAGTTTCTGAATCAACATCTATACACGAAAACGGAGCGGGTGGAACTTGGTTAGACGCGTATCCACCGACTGTTGGGACACCTATTTTGTACATTAGTCAATAACTAAATAGTGAGGACACTCTTGGCAATTTACTTTGAACATTATCGCGTGATATTATCAGTGCGATTACAACGGAAATCGCAGTGTCGCACAATTCTCACCTGTCGCTGGATCCAGCTGATAATTTTGCGCAGGAAAGTTAGGAGTTTGTTGAGCATTGGCAGTTTGTTGTTGCTGACAAGACTGTTGCTGAGACAGGAGAGGATATCTGGCCTTCTTGCCTTTGCCGGTTGTTGGTGCGGTATACACTTGTTTCTTGTCGGAGGTAGCAACGTTCGCGGTTGTTGTAGTAGCGGGTGCTTGAGTCTGGGTAGCAACTTGAACTTGATTAGTGCTGCAAGTTGTGGATTGCACATAATTACTCGATTGATGAGGAGGTATACTATCTATTATCCCTGGTGCGCCACTCACAGCTGGTAATGTTTGTGTAGGAAATGCTAGTAACGAAAAAGTAAATAAAAAATTATTCTTCTACTATTGCGAGAAATTCAATGACATTATAAATGTGCTAATAATGTGAACGTACACAACTTACTTATTTGAGAGGACTGAAGCAACAATTGGGGTTGGAAAGTATCGCTGCTAATATGTTGCATACATTCGCGAAAATGTATGCTACCTTGGCGAAAGCCTTCCTCGAAGGCCCTCAGACGATTCTTCAGCGTCGGATTTTGCAAGGATTGCGTACTTGTTAGTTGTAAACCCGCTGATATGTCTGCCTCTATTTGAACACCAGCGCTGGTCACTTGCAATGACGGTAAGGCCGGTAAAGAAACCGAAGGTACTGACAGCACAGGAGTAAAATATTCTTGGGATGCGTGAGGACTTCCGCTTTGCTGAACTATTTGTGTAGTATGCAAATGTTGCTGTTGTTGCTGTTCCTTGTTATTCGATACATCCAATCTTTTTAACTCAAGCTTCTCTTGATCTTCTGTTGCTATATCGAAATGGAATATAATGAAAGGTTAAATTATTTTTATTATTTTTTTCCTTCTTAAACTTCATAAAAATATTTACTGTCAACTGGATCGTCGAAACTGATGGAACGAAAAATTTCAAACGCATCGTCAATAGGAATATCCGTGCCATCTTCTAATTTCAATACTCTCTCGTTAGGGGAGAAAGTTTTAGATTTCTGAGCGCCAGTGAAAAACGCGCACGCGCTTTCTCTGTATTTTCGCGTCAATTCAGGATCCGTTGGCTCAGGAAGATTTTCTTGCGCTGTTTGCTATTAAAAATGTGTTTTTTTTTTTTTAAACATGTGTTCCAATACGAAATTAATTGTTAAATAATCCTTTAACAATATAATTACCTGATTGTGCAAATGATGATGCGTAGGATGCAAGTGCGACATCAATTGAGTGGGCATAAGTATGCTACCAGTGTTATTAGCAACTATATTGGTTTGCTGTGAATGAGTTTGTTGGTGAGATTGTTGCGGCGGTTGCGATTGTGGTTGCTGCGATTGTTGTATCTGTATTAAAAAAAAAAATCATTAAAAAAAAGTCTATATCGATGCCGTTACGATTTGTAATTGTGAGCACTTCATATATATCGACTTGTATTCATATCCATTGTCCCCCTCCCCTCCCCCTTTTTTAAAATAGACAGAAAAAGAAAGATAATAGACGCACGTCAAATCAATGTTCAAAATTACAAATCTTGGACAGCACTCGACGTGTGTTAAATTTAATTGTTGTCTCACGCATAAACAGATTTTTGAAGTCAAAATAAAATATTGAAGAAAAAAATAAAAATCCACCTGCACTTGATCCAACTGAAGTTGCAGTTGTTGATTTAGTTGTTGTAGTTGCTGAACCTGTTGTACTTGATAAGAAGGATGCTGACGTTGTTTCTGTTGATATTGTTGGTGAAGTCCAGCCATTATGGTTGCTTGTGTCTGCTGTAATTTTGCCATCCCCATACTAGATGTAGCTTTTCGTACATTTTTCCCTTCCTTTTTTGATACGGGTTTAGCTTTCGGACGATCGCTTATAGCAGTATTTTGGCTGACGTCGCTGCTTGCAGTAATAGGCGATTGAGAAACGGCTATAACGGTTGGAGGCGTAGAAATGCTCGGCGGACTCGGCGTAGTTGTTGAAGAAGTAGCACTAATGAGTGATACGGTGGTAGTAGTTGTAACAGGTAATGGCGCGAGAGATAAGGGAGGTGAGGAAGGAAATGTATTTGTAGGGAACGTTTCCGTCGCAGTTGGAACCACGGAAAGTGTTTTCTGGAACTGTGCAGCTTGCATCCCCATTATTTTACCATCAAGATAAGCGCTACACACCAACGCTGCGTCGTTAGTGTGCACCCCTGGATACGTCAGTGAACCACCAGACATACCGGTTGTATTGCAAACTAAACCTTTTAAAAAATTGTAAAAAAATTCACGTTGAAAACATTAACATATATAATCATAAACATTTAATGTAAATGCTTATTTCGATAAAATAAAGTGAAGAAAATACCATGAGGAGATGTAGACTGAGCTGGCAAGTCAATATTCAACATGCCCGGTAATAATGCGTCCGTCTCGCTAGGATCTTGCTGCTGCTGAGATTGATTAATAATTGAATTCCGTGGACCAGAAAACAAATGTCCTGCACCTTTAATTTGTAGTTCTCGTTCTACCCTCTGAAAGATACCATTATACGACTTGACAAAGAGGCTATACAAAACTGTGCATACACACGCATACATATAGATACATATAAAGTACAATATAATTATAAAAAATGCATTATATTTGAACATTTTTGTGTCTATTTGGATTTTGCATCTGCGTATATATCATATATAAAAAGATAATTATATTTTTAGATGAGTTAAGTATATATAAATGCTGTTACAGTTAATCAAAGATTCTTACAATGTTTTGTGTTTTTAAATGTATCGAGGAACTTTGTCGAGAATTAATACAAAGGACGTACTTGTAGTTCTTCAAGTATTTGTTGCTTGTGAAGGATTTGCTCTTGTCTAGTTACAGCTTTCCGACTTTCGCTGACATGTATCACTTGCGTTGACGCTGCTGGCGTTGGACTAAGACTAATATTAGGTTCTGACAAACTTGTAAAACCCCCACTGCCTTTATCAAGAATATTGGTATCGTCCTTAATAGTAGTGGTTGATTCTCCTGCGGGCTGTGAACGAACTTGTTGCGCTTCGGCAGAAGTAAGGCTCATATCAGGCATCATAGTCACTGATCGATTTTTTCTTAACAATGACTTTTGCGTATTATGTTTGGGTTGAAGATTTTGCGCTTGTTGTTCGGCGGCTTGTTGTTGTTGTTGTTGTTGTTGTTGTTGTTGTTGCTGCTGCTGTGGTTGCGTAGATGTTTGTTGAGAGTGAGGTACGTGTTGTTGATGACTTATATGTTGTGGTTGTTGCTGTTGTTGTGATTGCTGCTGCTGCTGTTGCAGTTGTGGCTGCTGTTGTTGTTGCTGTTGTTGCTGCTGTTGCGGTAATAGCATGGGCGCAGGTGCAGCACTATGAGGAGCACTCATCATAATACTATGAGGATAATCCAATAATAGTTGAACAACAGGAGTGTGACCCCCTTTTGCCGCTTCTATCAGCATAGTAGAGTTATCCTATAATTTATTTCATTGAGTTATATATCGATACAAATATAATTAATGCCTTGAAAAGATTGTATAGAATATATTAAAATACTGTACGAATGTCGCACATAATTGAGAAATTGGTAATATCGTATATCACGCAATGTGTCAATCTCTCATATCTGAGAGATATTACATTTATATTAAATCTTTGTGAACTTTTATATATTTCAAAGCGTATATATATATATATATATATATATATATA
>NW_017305611.1:3344038-3383738 GCF_001594115.1 Trachymyrmex septentrionalis
TATATATATATATATGCAAATTAAAATAAATCAGAAATCATATAAAAACATGACATTTACTTGAAAAGTACAATTACTTCAAAGTACAAGGATAATCTCTTACTTTTAATTTATGAAAAGGATTCGCAGATTGTGCAAGGAGTAGCTCAACCACTGCAAGATGACCACCAGCACACGCCAAGGAAAGTGGTGTGTGATCATTATTTGTCGTTTGTCGATTGACATCGGCGCGCTTCGAGATGAGGAATTGAACTGTGCACAAATGGCCCGCTCTACAAGCCTTCATCAGTGGAGTCCTACCTCCTTCTGATTCATGCTCCTTAAATACACAATGAATTGATATAAATAATTCGCACAGAGATTAAATGAGAAATTTAACGAGACGAAATGATATGGGAAAATATATAAGAATAAATTTTTGCAAAAATTTGAGTATTATACAATTATAGTAAAGGCGTACTAGATCAGCGCCAAATTGCAATAGAAGATCAGCAACGTCAGTGTGACCATTCTCGCATGCGTATGTCAGTGCTGTATCTCCTGTCTGCGTCTGAGCGTGAACATCTGCCGCAGATTCCAGTAAATATCGAACAAGATCCAAGTGCCCTTCCTGCGCAGCCTCCATTAGAGGAGTAGATGCGCCCAGTTCGATATCCGCTCCTGCCTTGATTAAAAAATCAGCAACTTCCAAGAAACCACCGCAACAGGCCAAAGTAAGCGCCGTTTCCTGAGTTTCCTCAGTTTGAGCATTGATGTTTGCACCTTTTTGTTGAATACATCCATTATATTCCTGTTGTTTAATGTTACATTATGTTCATTCGAACGAACAACAAAACATACCTTGGCTCAAAAGTAAAGCAACCATCTCTTCATGACCTTCGCGCGCTGCTTCCATCAGTGGAGTATAACCCTCGTCGTTAACTTCTTCGATATTTGCTCCACGTTCGATCAGAAGCATAGCCAGGTCCACGTGACCCCCGCAGGCAGCTAATGTTAATGGCGATTCAAAACTATCAGTTGGCATATTTACTTGGGCACCTGAATCTAAGAGTAAACGAGCAACTTCCACGTGACCGTCCATTGATGCCTCCATAAGGGCGGTATGCATCTCGTCGGTTTTATGCTCCTGTAAAAATGCATAGAAACACTATTGTTTGTAAAATATCAATATTTGAATTAAGATTAGGCCGCGTAAAAAAAAATTCTCAGACCACACATGTTTTCCATTCCGATCTCTTGTCATGTGATCCTATGTACTGGAAGGCTTTAAACTGTACTAAAACAATTCGAGACAAAGCGTCGCTACTCATGTAGCGTTAGTTAAAAGTATAAATGTAGAGGAACGTTAGATCAACTGAGCGAGATATTCGGTGAATTAAAATGTTAATAGCCAACGAGGTTCACTTCCCATTAGAAAGCGGGTAGTTTTTGGAGGAGTAATCATAAGAATGTCATTAGAAAAGTTGCATTTCTTCTTTTTCCGAAACTGACTTTTCAGAAAGGAGAAGATGCAGCAACTTGCCTATCTGCATGTTCAGTGGAATGTGACAGGTCCTACCAATGCGATTATTTTATCATCTGTAGAGCGCACTTTATTCCATCTAATATTATCTTTACTACATATTGCAGAGAGAAGGATGAAACAATCATTGTTATTTACCTGATCGGCACCAGCTTCTAGCAAGAAACGGACCATTTCTAAATGTCCCTTGTAGCAGGCCAACGTTAACGCGGACTCTTTAAATTCATTGGAATGAGTATTGATGCCGGCTCCATGTTCAAGCAATATCTTAGCGACTGGAACATGCCCAGCGCTTGCCGCTTCCATGAGAGGTGTGTGACCATTCTCATTGTGATCCTCGACATTGGCCCCCGAATTTAGTAGGACACGTACAACTTCTTCGTGTCCACCAGCGCATCCATACATAAGGGGTGTGTTACCTTTGATCAATATAATTACATTTGTAACAATATACCGAAACAACACCACGTAACCTCAATAATCTTTACATATAGCGTTAAGAAGCTAATGTAACGTTTTACGGTATATATTACGATATAAAAGATATACAAGAAACGGTTAGATTTTAATTTTTACCTGACGTAGACTGAGCATTAACATCAGCCCCATGGGCAATCAGTAAAGATACAATATCTACATGCCCTGCACTAGCAGCTTCCATCAAAGGGGTGCAGTCCCCCTTGATGCCACGATCTTCTACATTAGCATTCATCGCCAAAAGTACCTGTATCATAAAAAAACGCAATGACGGAAAAATTTCATGATAATCTATGAAATTAATTTCAAATAAATTATCTTACACAATTATATGTATCTGCATACAATTATAATGCCAACTTCATGTCCATGATTAACATGACAGTTTGATAAAGGAAAAAAGTTGAAGTATGTATGTATATAATGTCTTCAAATCTCTTATGTATATAAGAGATTTGAAGAATGTATGTATTTACATTTTAAAGAATTTTTCCATAAGAACACATTTCTCGTGAATCTCTCATGTTAAGTACATAATAATAAAATTAAAAGTAATTTCAGCTAATTATTATTAATTAAGTAAATCACGTAAATATCACGAAAATGTAGTTACGCAAGAACAGTTGAAAATAGATAAATGTATCAAAAATAGTGTCTCCGACAGTAAAGTTAAGTTAGAACTCCCTTATTTTCGAGACAAAGTAACAATCGTACACTGTTAAATAATAAGTAGTTTCTTAACTGTTTGAGTAGCTGTAATAACAACAAATGTAATACAAACACAAAATGTTGAATTGTTTCGACAATTATTAAACACATGCCAAGAGATTTTATTTTTATACCTTTTTTTATCCTTACAGCCAATACACAATACATAACATTACCGAATAATACGTCCGATATTATTTACTTTCTGATCTTTTTACATAATGAGAATTACTGTACCAATGTATTATTACAGCCATTTAAACTAAACTACCAATATTAATTACAACACCTGCACAAATACAATGAGTATATAATATAACGTGTACACGGTAAAATATGCGTATCAAGAAAATGACAAAGGAGGAGAGGCAGCATGCGCCAACGCGCGCACACAGCAGAACACATCTTTACTTATGAGAGGCACTATAGAGTGTCTTTCATAAGATTTTTTTTTTTACAGAAAAAAAGAGACAGATTTATACGATATTAAGTTTATGAAATCCATAATCGGAGGGCTCATCACGCACGCATACATATACACATATCGCCGCAATGAAGATTGTACGTTAAACGTGTGAACCGGAAATTGTTTATTCACACGCACACACGTACTCGGTGCATTTCAACTCGGTGCGTTTCTAACAAAATATCATACACGTTTCCCAGATTAAGATCGATGTAGTGATAGCAGGATACGAACTTTTTGGAAATAACTTGGTTCTCACGAAACCAAGGGAAAAGGGAAAGGGATCGTAGACTAACGATTATTTGAAAGCAAACCTGAGCAAGTTCGTAGTAACCAGCTGAGCAAGCGAGAGAGAGCAGACTTTCTCCCTCTTCGGTGGTCTCGTGGACACTTCGGCCCTCCGTTAATAATTTCCGAACGGTACCGACGTCTCCGTCGGTGCACGCCTCGACGAGAGAACGCTTTTCGTTCGGTGTACGCGGATTGTCACTGCGCATACGTGTTAATGCTGCCGCAGCTTCATCCAATGCACAAGAAACACTCGATGTTAAGCGACGGAGAACCTCGTGGTCGGGCAAGTGCTTTCCATCACCCGATGATAGTTTCCCAATGCCGGCCGCTTCGAGAAGTGCTTCGAGACGCGCTTGAGTCTCAGGATCCACAGAACGTTCGGGATCTTCAGGTGTCAGTAAGAATTTCGACGACTCGGGATGATCTTCGTCCAATTCAACCTGATCGATCGCAAAGCACTCCACCTACAACGAAATATCTGTCGATAAAGCTAAGTTATATAATAATAAAGAAAGAAAGAAAGAAAGAAAGAAAGAAAGAAAGAAAGAAAGAAGAGAAGAGAAGGGAAGAAAAGAATTGGCTATAAGAAATTATTCGCCGCCGTCTATATTTCGATTATTCATGCTCTCGTGATTATACACTTGATTGATCTGTGGCATCTTCAAACAAAGGTACGAGATCCTGAGATGAATCTCGATCGAGAGAGATGAGAATGTGGAGGGGAATGCCTCTTTCGTTTCGACTTGGACGTATTTAGTGTCGTCGTGGCGAACGCGCTCGCGTCATGATCGAGTTTTGCGCGACGGAACCGCACGTTATCGCCACTGCGAGACAATAAACGTAAATCGGGAACGCGCCGGGTGAAAGTATAATTGTGTGTTTTCTAGACTCTATAGCGAGCGGCAGTGGTGGCGGCCGCTACGACGAGATAAGCGATGTTACGAGCGCTTAGCGCGCGGCCGTTCCCCCGTGGAGGAGCCAGGACTGCCGAGAGGCAGGAGAAGGGAGAGAGAGGGGGAGGAGGAGCGGCCCCGCAACGACGGCGGCGACGACGACAGCGACGACGACAGCGACGACGACGACGACGACGACGACAGCGACGACGACGACGACAGCAACGACGACGACGACAGCAACGACGACGACGACGACAGCAACGACGACGACGACGACGACAGCAGCGACGACACGACACGATACGACACTGACACTTGCACTTGCACGACCTGTGGTCCCTATGAATGGTACATATACTCGCGTGCAATACTTACACGCGAGCCATGCGTCGCTCTTCCGCTTATCGCCTCTCTTCACCCCGTCTCGAGCTGGCACGATCGGCCGTCGTACATTCGCGTCGGGACACACGCGCACACATAGCGCGCGCACGACGAGAGAGATCGACGGGTTCTTTCCCTTCCACGCCGTCGAAACGGAAGGAGACGAGGAGGAATTCCGTACCAACACCGTCGGATATAGAATAATATGGTCGCTTCCACAATCCACGCGTGCATCGACCAGCGAGCGAGTGCTACGCTACGCGCGGAGTGAAGCGGGACGACGACGCCGCCTTAAAGCCGCAAAGCTTTAAAGTAGTTGGGCTAGAAGCGTAGTGAGAAAACGCCACCGATACGGTACGCCGCGAACGATTACGCGAGCGAGTACAACTGACGGAGGAGGTTCAGAGGTTGGACAGACGAGCTAATCGTCACACCGCGAGCGAACCCGTGCGGACACTCGCGACTGTTCGCGAGCAAGAACGCGCGGCGTATTGCGGGAAACCCACTAGGTGGTGCGCCCGACAGCAGTGCGACGAACGCAGTACACTGAACACTCACGCAACTCGCGCATCCCACGTACACGACACGGAATATGTACTGCGCGCGAGCGCGTCATATGTGCGTGTGCGCGCACGCACACGCGGATCGACGGGATGGATGCACGTGCGACGCGCGTTGCTCTGTGTTTGTGCGGTGCACCGTTTCCTGCACAACTATGCGCGTGCAAGCATGTATTCTTACGTACGTATATAACACACACTTACGCGCGCGCGCGCGCGAATACTTTACCAGCACATGGCACACGCTCTGACAAATATAATACATACACATGCATGCCAGTCATTCTTCTCTTCTTTCACTCTTTCTCCTTCGTTTCTCTTCTCCGCGACTCTTGGAGTCTTACGCTCGAGCGCGAGCGCGAGCACGGGATTGCCGAGGAAGGAAGAAGAAAGAAAGATAAAGGATAAAGGATGGGAAGATAGGGAACGGCTACGGCAATCGAACACTGCACCTCGGTGGATCGCGATGCTCCGCGATGCTCTCGTGTACTCTCGTGTGCTCTCGTAGACATCAGAATGAAGGTGCAAGTCGTTGCAACGCGCACGCTTGCACTATAGTGAGAGAAAGGAGTGGAGAGGAGGCAACTGGCAAAGATAGGAGGATTGCGTGAGCGATCAGCGAATTCGCGAGAGATGAAGCGACGACGAAAAGAAAGCCTCAAGCGCTCAACGATGTCGTCAGCAACTGTTAACTCATACATGTATCTCCTCCTCATGGGTTATATAACCCTTTCCCGAATTCCCCGCTGACGTTCTTCCTTTCTTTCTCAACTCCGGTCCCTTCGTCCTTCCACGACCACGACCACGACCACGACCACGACCACGATCACGACCACGATTACGATCGCGACCGCGACGACGAGGTTACGGCGAGACTGGCCATCTACGTGTACGCATCTAGCGAAGCCAAGACCACCTGGTGGCTGATGCGAAATCTAACCAACACTTATAACGATAATACTCGACGAGTGGGTGAGATGGAGAGGAAAGGTGGTGGTGGTGGTTGTACAAGCGAGACAGAGATTGTGTGGGAAAGAGATACGTTTCTCGATGCGATCGCGAACCCTTAGGACGACCTCGACCACACTCCGTCTAGATAGAACTTGATCGACGACTTTATTTTGCTCCAAGTAAAATTCCAAATGTAATTCGTCGAATGTCTAAGTGCTTCACCAGTTAATCGCTGGTTGATAAGTTACTGGAGTTACTTGCCCTTTTCTTCGTCGAGCTCCGATCATTATTTATTCAATTCTTCACTACTCGTTTACAGGTGATTTGATAAAATTTATGTATTTGTGTCATGCAAAAAAATGTGCAAAGTACGTTTACAGATCTGCTTACTCAATTGCAGACGGATATATATTATATATATGTATATGTATACATAATACACGTGCGCATGTGTGTACAGGGTGTCCCGAGTTTGAAATTTTTTCAAACTCTTCTTACTGTGCAGCTATTCTGATTAGCGAATTTCTCGCGATGCTCTCTGTGTGTGTCTGCTCAAATGTAAAAGCAAAAAGAACATTTCAGCAAATATGCCAACGTAATTGACTTTGCACAATACGTTTTTATACAGCGACATAAATACAATTCTATATGTACATGTACAGACCTTGGCAAGAGAGAGAGAGGAGGACGAAACAAAGTCTAGAAATTAAAACCAATGTTACAATATTAGAAGAGAAAAAATAGCTTCGACCACATGACAACAAAGTCAATAAAAAATTCGTCTTAGATTCAATTTAACAAACTTTTGCGTGAAAATTTGACTACAAACTTACTTGGTTAGATAGAAAAGAGTATAATTCTTATGAATTTGTAAAATAGGTATTGTTTAAATATAGTCTTGAAGCTTAAGAGTTGTTTTGAAGGAAAAAAATTTGAAATAAAGGAATTGGAAATGTGTGTCCATTATTAAGAGAGCTGCAACATCTTCCTTACGCAAAAGTTATCCAAAAGTTACGCATCTAAAAGCCTATCACATCAATTAATTCTTCTATTGGTATTAAACAGATTGCAATCTATCGTACAATTAAGTGCTAATTAAACACTCGTGTAGATACTTGAGAATTGGGCATCCAATGTTTGGCAGAAAATTAGACGCATATAAATACAATGTGCAAGAATTAATGGTTACTAGCCTAGAGAAATAACACTGGAAAAAAAAAACCATAATTAAGACATTGGTGCCTCTCTATATAGACTTTAATAACTTTAATTATTATAGGTAAACAAGAAATCACCCTAAATTAACTAGGTTTTTTTTTTGGGTCTTTGATTTATCTCATCGATATTGTCGGACGTTATAAAATGCGATTGTAAAAGCGCATGATAATTTGTGTCAAACAAATTCCGATTGGTATTTTTATGAATTTTAGGTTATCATTGTATTATCAATATTATCCTCTATCGTAAGTAATGAGAAAAAAGGCAAGGAACACAGAAACCAATTGTTTTTGCGATCGATGCGATTCGCATCTCGACCTCAATTTTCCTAAATTATTATCCTCAAACAGCTGTACCATAAACAAGAATGTGACAACAAGAGTGGGATTAAATTTGTGCGTTACAGGATAGCGATAGAGCACTCCAAGACAGAAAGAGACATTTAATCGGTGAGTGTCAGTAGATACAACTTTGTAAAAAGTATTGTATTCTTTTCCCTTACGAAAGTAT
The DNA here is from genome assembly GCF_001594115.1 of Trachymyrmex septentrionalis. Taxonomy (NCBI): domain Eukaryota; kingdom Metazoa; phylum Arthropoda; class Insecta; order Hymenoptera; family Formicidae; genus Trachymyrmex; species Trachymyrmex septentrionalis. The sequence goes on from NW_017305611.1 coordinate 3,352,019, forward strand.
TGATCCCTCAAACAATGATGATCCAGGTCAAATATTTCCTACAGAGCCTGCAGCAAATTTGACATTTGACATTTGACTGACAAAGTCTGTCGAGCACGTGTTACCTACGAGAATGTTAATTTCGATTAACCTAAGCAGAACTTGTATTATTTGGATCATCATGCTCGTTTCTTTGATCATCGACCTTACTTGATGCTTACTTATTACTTTGCATACAACGAGCTTATACTACTAACGTTTTTTATAAAGACAATTTCTTATTACTTAATACATGGAAAGAGAAATTAGATTTGAAACGATCAACTATGTGATTAGTAATTCCGTAATAAACAGTCCCGTCGACTGTTAGTATTAATCATTATGATTAAATTAATCAGATCACTGGTTATTTTGATTTACAACACAAACGATTGTATACAATATGATTGTATACAATATGAAATGGATGTAATTAAAACTAAATTACAAACACTCATTATCCTCTCGCATTATGTCCGAGGGTTACCTTGAAAAAAGTCAAATTAAAAATTAAGTTAACGCCGAAAAAAAAAAATGTAATTAAATTAAGAAAAAATGAATAAACTTTTTAATTGTTTAACCTGGCACTACCGAACCCTGCGAAAAATTGGTCTAAAGACCAATGTATGGAATTGGCCATACGTTACTGTAGTGTCAAACGTAGTGTTAAGGCACTCAAGAGCTGTTAAACCCGATTCTCATGAGTTTGTACATTCCGCCTGAAACTCGCCGCGTGACGCAGCGCGCAGGCGAGGAAATCCTCGATACCATTGCCACCTTACGCGCGTGTCAAAACTTTTTCCTCCCTACAAACGTACGTATAAATTACTATAAATCACGATCCAACGATTTATTAAAGCAGACTCAAATATCAAATAGCAGACTCAACTGCAAGGCGACACTATTTTGTTGATCGAATCGTAGTCACTTTAGAATCATAAAATTACTAACTGACATTCCCTTTAATGATTTATTCTCCTTATCACATTTCTACCTGTTGCCTACGAGTAAGGGGCGATAACGAATGAAATAAAAAATTGTTCTTAATTATCTCTCGATTATTCGCTTTTAACCGTTCAGAAAGACAAGTATACTTTTTTGTCATACTTATCAACAAATTATTTTGTAGTACAGTTTAAAATGTGTAGGATATATATATATGTATGTATGTATGTATGTATATACCATACATATAATCTTTTGAATGAAGAGAATAGAAATTTCAATTATTGGACTTGTTCTTTTTAGAGAGCTAAGCTTTTCGCTTATCTTCATCACATCACGACTCTCTTTTTCTCACCAACCGTGGAAAAGGAAGAAAGATGAAGTATGCAAGAACCTCAGCTAAAAAGAACAGACCTATTTTCAAGTGTACCCTTCCATAGTCTCTGAACGAAAACTATCTTGGCACAGCGACGACTAGTCATAACCTCGTCGTTTTCTCTGCTTGACTTGAATGTCCTCTCACGCATACACACGAGACATATGCCAATGACACGCGCGAGTTTAAGCACATGTACATGGAAATCACGAGGAACATCCTAGCATGTGTGCGCGTAACGGTCGTGTGTGGATGGATGTCGTTTCACACGCACTATTCACACACACATCAGACGCGCGCGCGCGCGCCACGCACACACGCACGTCGCGTAGATCGTTACGATCGATCTGGTATAACGAGCGCGTGCATGCATATAATGTTGCCGACATCCTCGATGCAACGATGCTGTCGCGAAAATACGCGTTAATACAAATAGGAAATGCCAGAGGAAACGCCAACGGGTGGAAAAAAAGAGAGACCAAGAGCGAGAAAGATAGAAAGGAGAGATACTCGAGCGAGCTCAACGGCAGATAATTCGAGATCGGAATTGAGCGCGCGTTCCTAGAACTGGCGAACGCGATCCAACGGAGATAGCGCGTGTATCCGCCCTGTGAACAATGACGAGTGTGTCAACGTCAACGTCGTCGTCGTCGACGACGACGCGACGTCGTTGCCGAGAGAGAGGGAGAATAGGAAGACGACGCCTGCGTAGGATAAAATCGGCGTGTTTCACGTCAAGAAGCTTGGTTCGTTAAGACTATGCTCGTTCGCGAACGCGTGTACACGTATTCATGAGCGTAGGCCATAGTCTTGCACACACTCACACATTCTCCCTCCTTCCCTCTCTCGCTCACTTACACACATACATATACACATACTCTCTCTTTCTCTCTCTCGCCCTTTCTCATTCCATCTGAGAACCATGTCCCCACCTTTTCTCTCTTACTCTCACGTCCTGTTGGCCGTGCACACGGTGAGGCGAAATCTCATCACGTTGCATCTAGGCGCGCGCGCGCGCGCACGAGAGAGCGAGAGAGAGAGAGAGAGAGGGCGGGGGGAAGAGGGAGAAAGAGAGAAAGAGGAGCTCGCTTAGGATTTAGCGTTAGCGTTTACCTCGGAAACGCTGTCCTCCTCGCTCTCTGAGGAATCTGTCATAAAGCGCGGTTGTAGCTCGGAGAAGGTCTCAGTCTCCGATTTCGTGGGACTCGAATTCGAAGACTGGGGAGTCGACGACGTTTTCCCAGTGTCGTGGTGAACGGTCGCTGATGGTGGTGGTGGTAATACCGCTGCTGCTGCTAACTGCAAGGCTGGCTTCTCGAGGCTTTTCTGGCTATCCGAGGTCGTTCCTTGTGCTACATTCTGCATCTTTACCCCCCAGATAAATCATATGACACACAGTTACCCCGCTGATATAGCCGTACCGCGGCGAAACACACACCGTACACTCGAAATCTCTCCGCGACTGTGCGACTATAAGCTCTCGGGAGGCGAACGGTCGTCGTCATTCACGTAAGCTAATACCCGCCATTTTCACTATGGCCGACGACGGCGAGTAAGATCAGATCAGACTCTCCAATATACCACTATTACCACTTTTCGCTTTTCGTTCTCGTTCTCGCCGCTCGCTGCTGCTGCTGCTGCTGCTGCTGCTGCTCGTGCTCGGTGCTCACGCCTCGCGGTTGGCCGGCCGCGCCGCGGATCGCAATGATCGCAGTGATCGCACATTCGTCCGCACACTCGGCCGTCCGCCGTCGCCTTAGTCGGCTAGCGCGCGGCGCTTAGCAATTCTCAGCTTTGACGATCCGCGGCGCGGTTGAGCCTTCATTCTGCTCGATTTCTCGATCGAGCGTTCGCGGCTGCGCTCCCTCTACGTCTACACCACTGTCTCTACACTACGCTCTGTTCACGCCACACGGCATACATACATACATACATTCATGGCATTCATGACATTCATAGCAATATTGGCAATGGCACAACACTACCGTTGCCATGCTCCACGCTACGCGTTCGCTCCCTTCGCTGTGGCCTGTGGTGTGTGTATTCTTATTATTCACCCATGTTATACCGAGTTCAGATTCCCACTCGAGTGTCACTCAGATATCACTCCGTTCTTGTTATTTATCATACATTAGATAAGGATGACATGATACCTGGTGAGCACCCAGGTAGGAATCTGAACACGCCTCTAAACAAAGATAGGATGATAAACATTAAACTTGAATATCCGGCTGACGTTTCCAAACGCAGCTCTACCTGCCCTACACTGCCACGCGTGTCGTGTGGCGCCCAACTTCGATTGCGCACAGATACCTCCACTCGCCGTGTCTCTTCATCTGTTTATTCTTCGAATCGGATGATTCGCCGTCAACAGCGTCGAAAAAAAAAAAATCAAGTTTCCAAGTAGAAAATATCTGTTTGAACCATTAAAGAACGTATTGGTAGTTTTTACATAATTTTACGTTTAGAGAGAGACAGAGAGGATATACTTGAAAATGATGAAAATATCAGCTTCATTAAACAAAATAATAATAATAATAATAATAATAATAATAATAAGTGGACACTAATTAATTTTTCAATAATTCAATATTAATTTTAAATTTGAATTAAAAAAATTAAAGTTGAATACAATTCTAGCAAATATAAACTTTTATTTCTTATCTAGATACAGCATCCTAGATTGATTTCAAGTAGACAAAAGAGACCAAATAATTACAACAGGTTGCGATATTTTTCAAGCGTTCATTTGTAAAAAATCGAATTTCCTTTATATATTTTTGTAATTTAAATTTTTTTTAAATTTTCCTTAATTTTCAAAAGATACGAGAGTACACATGCAGAAAGATTAACCTAATGCTTACGTAGCTAACTCACTGTTCAAAACATGTTCATCTTGTAATAAATATATTTTGTATTTTATTTGAAAAACCACTTTTTGCAAGTGTTTGAAGAAAATTTTATGTTTCAATTATTATAAATAAGCACAAGTTCTCTCTGTTGAAGAAATGTCAATTCAACTCTGAATGATGGAAGCCTTACTTTAACTTTGCTATTTGCACACTATTTATTTTTATTACAAAAACGGTTCAATGTTTATTTCCATCGCAGAACATGGAATATTTAATTCAAACTTTGAGAGTACATCGGGATGTAAAACTCCCATTTTTCCAATCGCTTCACCATAACAGACAATTTCGGCACATCGTTGAGGGAAAAACGTTGGGTCTGCAAAATACAAAATATAAATTCTTTTGTCGTTTTATTGCGTAAATCGAATATTCTATACGAGTATAAAATTCGTATAGTTATTTGATCAAACGCGGATACATTCCAAACACCATGTATCTTACCATCAGCTGCACGCAGATAATATCCACTTTTATCCTTGTTAGCGCTCCAGGGTATCTCTAATAGTAATAGCACTCTATCTACCAAACCATGAATTATCTCGAAACCAGCCGATTTATTAGCATATACTGCGCATAAACGGCGATTGTTGCGCGCACCGACTTCCGCCGTGTCGTCTCGCAATACAACGTCGGAAATTTCAAACAGTTTATGAGGCAAAGGCATCCTTTTATTTGCCGATATTGTTTTAAGTAATCCCGGTAAAAGTGAGGTACGCGCAACCTGCAACAAATTATTATTTTTTTTTAGTTATTAAGAGCTGCTATTTTACATATTTCAGTTCGAACGATATTACAATCGAAATTATTTTATATTTCAGTTCGTTTCAACGGTTACAGTCAAGGTTTTATATTTTTAATATTCTCTTAATACTTTTAACATCTTCCTCTTTTTTTTTTTAATATTTTCGGTTTACCTGAAACTCCAAAGTTTTTGGATTGGATATATGAACTGCTGGTACATCCTCTATCTTGTATCCTAATTTGTCCGCTATATCTTCACGCGAACACTATAAAATAATTAAATGCAAATTTTAGAATCCACTGAAAAAAAAATATATATACACACATATATATGCATACATATTGTTAAACATGAACAAACTTTTTCGAAACATACCAGTGAGAAAGTCAGTGCTTCGGTGAATCCCGCTTGAGCTAATTCTACCCGTATTTGGTCGGTAAGTTTGTTGAGTGGAAACTGCAATTCACATATTTGTACGATACATGTGGCATCGATACATGAAATTATATTCAGAGTTTATAGAATATTTACTTCTGCCGCGACTGTCGATATATTTGGTATAGTTTTTTCTATTTCGTTATATCCGTAAGCGATAGCGATATCTTCATAAATATCGCAAGGATGTATCACATCATGTCTTGTTGGTGGAATTTTTACCATTAATGTATCCTTATCTTTCATCTCGGATTTTAGAGACATTTTTGACAACAACTCAGCAACTTGATCTGGAGTCTGTCTAGAGGGCGAGAGAGAGAGAGTGAGAGAGAGAGAGAGAGAGAGATATTTTAAATAACTATATAGTTACGTTTACAATCATTATTACATATGCAACGCAAGATTCAATTACGTACTTAATACCAATGTAATTAATCGCTTTATTGTAGTTGATTTCTTCTGTTCGATATTTTAATTCTGGATAATAGAAAGTTTGATTATCGGGATATACTACTTCCACAATTTCGGCTGTATATTTTGTATTGCAATACTGACTGAAAGCACAGACTATCGTGTCCAACACTATCCTTGCCTACAGATAATGTATAATTTGTAAGAATTTGTAATAAAATTACATGTAATATTTCATATATCAATTAATAACATTAATTATTGATATCTTATAATTTTAAATTATTACTTTTAAATAGTACTTGCGTGCATTAGAAATATATATATACATACATACAATGTGTAGAGTAGCATTATGCAACATACAAATGTACATACCTTTGTAATATCAGTTGCTGTACATTCAATAAAAATATTCTTTGTATCAAGTGTGATCTTCGAATGATCCCCATTGATAATAGGAGGGAGAGATAAAACAATACCATTACTATCATACACCACGGGATAAACAGGACTATCTTTTATAATGGGTAAATATTGTTTGAGCTGCGCGTGTGTCTGGAAAAATACAATACAACAAATATATAGATATGAGGTTTCTTTCTTTATATGTGAAACTATTTATGGAATTAACAAATATGGATGAGAGGAACTGCATACTTACTGCATACAATTGTATAATTTCTTCTCCTGTATATTCTTTTTCCTGATAAAGCGGTTTAAAACGTATCTTCGATGGTGATCTAGCATCATATAGAAACGGACCTTTAACCGTATCCAGGTCATGAGTTCCAATAGAAACTAGACTACGTTTTCTTCCTATATTCTGATGCAGTTTATCTTGAAGATCGATAAAACTATTATAAGATTCTTGCGTTAAAGTAACATCTCTCAAAATTGCAGCAACTATATGCCCTCTTACTTTTAAGCACTAAAGAATAACGAGATAGATAATTTAGTGCTAAATAAGTGCATGTATAATGTAAAATTTTCTTTTCATAATTATTCTATACTACCTCTGGGCTCATCACTATCCTTTCCATTCCTACATTTGGTTTGATTGCCTTGTAATATGGTATGGATATCCTATTTAAGAAAATAAAACTTATACTTTGAAATATAATACTTGAAAAATGAAATTTTTGTTATTTAAACTACAAGAGCATATAGTGCAGCATTTACTTGTTCAAGAATACAAGCAGTCCAGTAGTTAGGCTTTCTAAGCACAAAAGATCATATCTATTAGCAGGTATATCAATTTTGTAGATAATCTCTTCAGAGGCATCTATTGTACCTTGATCAAAACCTTGTTCCTTTGCTAACATTTGTTTCTCCGTTGTCTATTTGCAAAAGATCAAGTAATTATTATAAAGTAAAATATACAAATTGTTAAGATAATTCAACACTTACCACTTCATCTAGCTCTAAACCAAATTTGAAGCATAACATTTGGAACTCATTGTCAGCTAAAGCAAGGTTTAAAAGTTTATTAAAGATTAAAATATTTATAATACATAAACTAACTTTACTAATACTATGATAACATCAGTAAAAACGCGCGCGCGCGCGCGCGCACACACACACACACACACACATAATATATAAAACTTACAATATGTTTGGCCTAATGCTTCAAATAGAAAGTCACGTCTTATTCCAATAGTTGGCATCTTTATGCTACAACGATCTCAGGATAAACAAATAAGTCTTTGATATCTTTTTTTCACTGTAATATCACGAATCTAATTAAGTTATTTGTAATTAAAAGTCACAATAAACTTTTAGGTTAGGTAATATTACCAAAATAAATTTCCATCAAATTACTTTATTCCGAAACAATTAGTATAGCTTTTTGGTTTGATTTAATAATCCTATTTACACCAAATTGCTTTAATTGTATTGAAAAGTTGTCACATACATCAAAATGAGTAGTCTTACCGGTTATGTGACATCAGCAGATACAAGCAATGCTGGAATTGTTGGAAATGGGAAGAGGCGTGTAAATCCGCGTATAGGTTTACAGCAGTATCGACATGTGAGTCAAGAAAAATAATATCTGATATAAATTTATTCATTAGCTAACATATCTCGCTTTTATTTTCTCTCGAAGAAAACATATTTATCTTGTGAAAAATGTAAGAAAAATTACAATTTACAGTTTCCGCAGTTTTCCCGTTGCAGGTTAGCTTGCGCGGAGTTCAATGCGCATTAGAAATTGACTCTCGGACAAGAGTTTCTTTTTTTATTTAAATGAATTGTAAATGATATATATATACACATACATGTTCGTAAAGATCATAGTTTATTACATAAAAAAATTATAATGGCACAAAAATTGTAACACAAGTTAAAAAATATTAAGAGTTTGTACATATTAGTTATATATTATTTATTTCATTTTTATTAACAACTATGGTACTTTTGTATCATAGTACATATAAAAGTTAAATTAAATATATGCTTTATTATACACATGAAAGAAAAGAATGCTTTACATACAAAGGTATCAAAAGCTATTAAATTATTTATTCCGTTGAAATCGAGTTTGTAAACAATACACAGATATTTTTTTCGAAATACTGACAGTATTAATGTTTATTTGTTTGGAAATATTCAGCTTTGTATATCTGACAAAAGCACAATAATATTTATAATATTTGATTTGACTCAAAATCTTTTTTATTTCATACCTATATAAATAATATCTTGCTTAAAGTATATATAGTGACATACTCCAGAAAAATGTCTAATGTAGTCTAAATCATGCGCGCGCGCGCGCGCGTGTGTGTGTGTGTGTGTGTGTATTATAAAGTTTACCTATATGTTAGACAGATGTCAAAGAATCTTTCTCCATAATACTTGTTACAAAACTCCCATTATTACAAATTGGTTGAAAATAACTTGTATCTCCAGCATAAGCAACCATTGCATCAAACAGTTGCAGAAAAAATGGAAAATCTTTACAATGGTTGCTCATTTCAATTGATCAATGAGCTGATCATTCTAGAATATATGAATTTTATATATATATATATATATATATATATATATATATATACACATATATTAGAGCAAGAAGAGAACTATATTAAATAAAGATGTAAGGTAGATATAAGGTATCAAAGTGAACGAATAAGAGAGCTTACCCATATAAGTAATAAAAAAACGACAAAAGGTAAAAGGCTAGTTTAATCCATCCTTCTCTATGGTACATGGACAAGTCATAAGCATTCATTATGCTTGTAGGATCATATAGGCCTGATTCTGTCATCAGAGGCCTGTTCATGTATCTCCATACATGATAAGCTATGAGTGGGATATTGATAAACAGCGAAAAGTATTGCTCGCTAATCAAAAATAAAAGATTGATCACAACGTGCAGTATATACTCTGGTAGAACAAGCTGAAATCAAGATATGTAATAATTAAAGAATCTGTGACAAGTAATGTCTTTGTAAACAAAACATTAGCAGCGCATTATAGTAGTTTGCCAGCAGATTTATATAAAATATTGGCATCAATCGCATCTAGTTTAAATCCATCGAGAAAGTCTATCAACGTAGTAAGAAGACTGAACGGAATCGATCTGGTAACAATCATTCAATTGGTATATATTACTCAAATGATTACAAAATGTACACTTTGCTGAGGTTCTATAATTAATTTGCTGTCCCTGCTTATAGATTCTATTTCTGCTGGCATTCCACTGATGAAATTTATAACAGACGCTGCAAAATGTGTCTTGATAAATTTGGCTGTCTAAATGTATTATTAACATCCAGTAAACGCATGTCTTACCGGATTTAAATTATTACATTGATCGATCGGATTTTTGTATCCAGTCTTTAACTCATCGAACGTGATTACCTAAAAAGTTTAATAAAAATTATTAATCATACATAATGATAATACATAATGATAATACATTATCACGATATATTGTTAGTCGTAATAAGGTTATATCAAAATTTATATATATATATGTGTATATATATATATATGTATATATATATATATCGAAATGTCTCGCGGATTCTCACTACCGTGAATTACCGCGCGAACATTTCCTATGAGAGACATACGTGAAATATCGCGAAAAATATTAGAAACGCGTCGCCGATTAACGCCACAATATATGAAAAAGCAGCTAAGTTGAATGCCATTCTGCACGTATGGACAAAAGCCCACGAAAGCCACCAACGGCACCAACGAACGAATCGCGACAAGTCCGGATATCAAGTGGATCACGTGATACGCTCGCATTATCTGATACGAAAATACGAAAATAAAAATACTTACGCTACGACTTTTTATTTGCATTCTGTCGTTATCGATCAATCATTTTAATCGATATTTCAAACTATATAGATTAGATTTCATAATGCTAGCTCGTTTTTTCCTTATGTTTGTCTTATTGTCTTACATGGATTTAATCGTCAGTCATTCCAAGCAGCCAATTTCAAAACTTATCTCGCGATGTGTAACACACAGCTGTGTGTTACAAATTTTAATTTACTGGTAAAATGTTTGTAGAAATATAAAATTTTGCCGATAACATATATGATGGCAGATTGACTGCGAAAATCGCCAACACAAGTTATATATTATTTTCCAAATATTTAATATGAAACGAATCATTTGATTAATCAAATGACACATTTTGTTAAAAGATTTCGTTAGATTTCTGTTTCTTGATTTTTCAACTGTGGTAAGATATGATCTTTTAATTCTCATTCAAATCTGGCAACTATTGTCACGCTGTCAACATTTTATTTACTAGGAATCTGTTCTTTTCAAAAAGAACAGATTTCTCAATTTACAAACTATCTTTTTTTATTTGGAAATAGATCGGGATATCGTATATTGTATGTGGACTTTGAGACACGCTGAAAATATGTATTTTATTGCTTTCATCAGCAATAATACAAAGCGTATTTACAATTACATAATTAGTTGTGAATATTACAATAAATAATCAATAAACAATAAATTTTTTTCTTAAATCTGCCTCTTGATTTTGCTATACAAATTTTTTTAATGGAACAGGTTACATGCGTTCCCATAAATATAATTTTTAGACAGTCCTACTGAGATCTGAATTCACATAAGTGTGATTAAGCAAGTGCTGAGCTTCCACTCTAGTGTTCGCTCCCCCTTGATCGTCCCATCTTGAATTATAACTCGAAAGCATTTCTCTTTTGGGCCTCAACATGTGCCTGATATTGCCATAATGTATATCCATTTCTTTAAAAGCGTTTAATAAGAATATGGCAATTATAACTACAAGAAAGCCACAAGAGGCACCTAGAATATTTTCCATGCTCATCTTTGTCCATTCCCTGAATAAAATTGCGGATGCTATTATCACTAGAGTTGTAAAGAAGACGTAATAAACTGGCGTCACGATAGATGTGTCGAACAAGTCCAGTGATTTATTCAGATAATTCATCTGTATCATGATGCAGAGGATAACGCTAAATATAAAGACCCACGTTAGCCAATTGGCAAATGCGTTCTTTCCACCAGAGATGGTCTCCTTCAATGCCAAACCCAAGCCTTTGCAACTCATGACGGTCAAAGAGCCAACAGATGAGCACAAACAAATATATACCAAGATATTTTGCTTGCCATATGCTGGACCAAAGTGGAAGATGATGGACAAGGTAGACATTACTACGATTAAAACGTATAACATATAACCTGGTTCTCTTATTTTAATAATCAGTTCGCTTAGACTGCTGATCTCCTCTTCTTTCGGTGAATGTAATATTATTACTGTGGAACCTAAAATACATAACAAGCAACCCATCTAAAAAAGAAAAAAACAATAAAAATATAGTATCTGTATATAGAGAATAGATATATACAGATTATTATTTTCAATATTAATGTTCTGCCTATACAAGTAGTTTTCACCTTTCCCAAAAGATTTAGTTTTTCATTAAGATATCTAGATGCTAATACTGCCGATATCAGAACACTTAAAGCGCCCAATGGTGTTACAAGTGACGCTGGTGCAAATGCATACGCAACAAAGTTTGCTCCTTCTCCTATGCCCACTGTAATGTTTATTTCAAATGTTTTTACATGAATGTTATAAAAAAATTGTGTCTAGAACGTCTTTGAAATTTATACGTACTAGATAAAAGACCAGCCCACCACATCCATTCTTTTAAATAGCCGAAACCACCAGACGATGCACGCAGTCCACCGTATTTTTGGAGTTGAATTAAAGCCTTCTTTTTTATGATAAAACTGGCACCTAAATTAAAATGACAAAGAAATAATTAATTTTTGTACATCTTTTTAATATTTTTAGCTTTTTTTTCTACAAAAGCATGATAATTAAATAATACTACCACTGGTACAAATTAAATGTAAAATATTGATTCTTGACATAAAATTCACTAAACTAATATATCACATCACTAACCTATAAAAACACTAGAAGCAATTGCTAGTCCTAAACCGATGTAAAAATTTGTCGTATCGTAATGTGTATCATCGTTCCTCATTTCTGGAATAGAACTCATTTCCGACTCTATCAAATTAATATTGATTTCCATTCAATTATACATTTTCATTTTTAGCCGATTACATTCGGTAAAGTATCAAAATGACTACAAAATTGTTTACATATTCTGGTATGTATGTACATAGTTGATAAGCACATTTTTTTCTTCTTCTATCAATCTCTAGTTGGTTTGCCTATCTCACACCACTTCACACAAAATACATTTTGGGTGTGTTCCGTAGTCTATTTGGTTTTCTATTCCTGCACTACAGACTGCATTCGATCTCTTTTTCTCACTTTCGGTAAATATAAAATTGTAGCGGATTGCTACATATAATAAATGTAGGTAATGGAGAAAACTCAGATTCACAAATAACAACGTTCATTTATTGTCACATACAATATCATATCGCGACAACGTAACTCGATGTGTCTCGTGTATCTGCGCGGTTCTTCTTCTTCTTCTTCATGTGAAAATGGCCCCGATTCTAACACAAAGTCGATACGGCCAGAATCGAAAATGCCGCTTATGCAGTAACAAAAAACAGTATGCAGAATACGAAAGTCTAAAAGAGCAACATAAACTCAATTACGCGTTTGAAGTGGATCACACTTTCTAAAAATAATGACGCAACAACATATCCGACCATGTCGGTAGACTCACCGAGACTATTCACTATCTGCGCGTTGAAGAAGAATCAACAAGAGAGAGTGTCTAGATGAGAATTTCGGTATCGTGTTAGTGAGAGCGCGCCATCTGGTCGCGGAGTGTATGAGTCTAACGAGTACAGGGTGTCCCATTCATCACCGGTCGATTTGAATTTCGCGCTATTTTTAAAACGTCAAACCGATTAACCTCAAACTTCACATATGTCATCTAGACAGATGGGAAATTAATCATGGAAAAGTACACGGTGAAAGAATTGGTGTGCAAATTATTTAGGCGTATCACGATCTTAGATTCGGCATTGTTTTAAAAATAGCGCAAAATTCAAATCGACCGGTGATGAATGGGACACCCTGTATAAGGCATGGTTGATGTATAACTGAAAGAGTGTGAGAATGTGTGTATGTTTGTGTGTGTGTGTGTGTATGAAAGTGTGAATGTGTCTCCACGAAACGTTTTTTTATCTCACTTTGAATTCTAAAAGTGTACACTAGTTCAGCCACAGAAAACAGACCTCCGATATTCACTGCGTCAGTGCTGAAAATCTATAATCTATGCTGACTATAGAAACCCTTACATCAGTCTGGCCACCTTCTCCCAATTTGTGATTGGTCCGACATTTTTTATCCATTCTATTTAATGCATAATAAAAATACATTATTGACCGCAGCATAGACTTTTGCATAACGCATAATACATAGTGCATAAGGGAATCAATCAATCGAAATTCTTCTTTTTCATGGAATGGGAGAAAAGGAAAGATTCTAAGGGCCATTCCACTTAAACTTGCATAGCGTAAACATATGCATAAAGAAAATCATCCAATCGTATTTTACGTTTGCCTTTATGACAGAAATGTGATTGGATAATTTTTTTATGTATATATATGTTTATGCGGTTATGTAAGTTTGTATGGGTATACTCTAATGGCTTATTGTAGAATGGCCATAGAAACGACGAACACAGACTCTTACATAAGGCATAAAACACGAGTTAATAAGAAAATCAACCAATCACAGTCCTTTATTTATACACAGAAAGAAAGGAAATAAAAAACTTTGATTAGTTCATTTTCTTATGCATTATGCGTCATGCTCGTCTCGTCTGTGCTCCCCGCTTTATGACCATTCTACAATAAGCCATTAGTCATAAATCAGAAGTTAAAAGTTAAAAATTGACGACTGTGATTGGTCAATTTTTAGCTTTTGACTTCTGATTTATGACTAATGGCTTATTGTAGAAGGCTCATTAGAGTATATCCACACAAACTTGCATAGCCGCATAAACGTATGCATAAAGAAAATTATTCAATAACATTTCTTTTGTAAAAACGTGATTGGATAATATTTGTTATGCATACGTTTATGCAAGTTTGTGTGGATGTACCCTATTTAGTTGATTCGCTTATCCGCTATGCGTTATACGTTATGCAAAAGTGTGCTGCGGCCTTAAGCGGAAGGAAAGAAATAAAGAACTTTGATTGGTTTATTTTCTTATGCATTATATGTTATATGCTTTACGCAAAAGTCTGTGCTCTTCTTAAGGGCTTCGAGATACATGAAATGCAGAGCATAAGCATAACGTGAGACCGTTGGACCAATGAGCATCGAGCACAATGTCGCCATATTGGGCGAGTTCAAGACGGCAAAGCTGTTAGGCATGCTTATCGAGCGATTAAATATAATTGATTGGATCTATAAGTAACAACCAATTATGCTCATTTGTTCGGTAAGCAGGCTAGCCGCTTTGTAAACTTGAACGCGCTCAATGATTTACATAAGATGCTCATTGGTTATTGGCCGATTAATAATAGACCGATCGCAATAAGACTAATTCAATGGCTGCGTTCAGCGAATTCAATAATTGAGTGAGCGCTCGCTGCTATTGATGTACTCTTTCAGATCTAAAATGCTGATTGAATGATCTAAAAAAATATACCAATAACAAGTGCTCACTCAACTGTCACGTCTGCTGAACACAGCCATAGCAATCGGCTTAACGAGCATCAATTAATCGATGTTCGATTCGATTATACTTGGAAATTCGATTTCTCTTATTATTGTATTCATATTCGAATAATTTCTCTAATTTTCTTTTAATCAATCTTATACATATTTTATTATGCAATTGATCAGCATGTACAGAGTAGGGCGGATTTCACTGCTTAAATAATTTTTAATTACTCAGAGATACATAATATTGTATTTATTCTTTAAACCAGTTCACAAATATATGTATGTAATCAACATAATTTCAGTGTCAATTTATAAGAATAAAGACATTAAAAATTTAATATTAATATATAGTATTATTTGTCGCAAAACTTTTCAGCATTAAATATATATTTATATATACAATCAATACCCAAGTTACAAATACATTGGCTATTTTAATAAATTAAATTAATTACTCTTTCTTTACATTACAATATGTAAAGATATAATGTAGACACACATAATCTCGAGATGTATGGCATATGTACCTTTATGTATTTGCTGTTTCATATTTTCCAAAACATGTCTCAGATACGTCGAGCACGTTATATGGAGAATTATAACATACGTGCGGAGATAAAAATTGGTAAAAGTATTATTACTTATTACTAGCTAAAATTTCCAAATAAGGGAAATGACGTAAAAAATCGATTGCACAAATATCTTGCCGTTGTGAGTAAATAAATATATTTATCTATTGTTACACTTTCACACTTACAGTACACAGTCGTTGAAAAATATATGCGAATGCATGAATACATATATGTATATTCACAAGTGTATATATGTGTACACACACACACACACACACACACACACACACACACACACACACACACACACACACACACACACACACACGTGTTTTGTTCTGTAGCAAGTTACTTTATAGTAAAGTAGATACATATAAAGAGATTATTTTTATTGCATTTGCAAGTATATCATTTTTCATTACGAAATAAGTTTTCTTTTCCGATTGTTATTACATCACAATCAATATAATAACTAATTTTCACTGTCGTTATTATAAAAAAAGATGTTCTTTCTATATAACACGCACGCACGCACGCACGCACATATACACATATGTATATATATATATATATATATATAAATATATATAAAATAAATTAAAATAAAATTTTCTGTAGTGTGAAAACAAAACTGTATTAATCTTACTTGTTGTCGAACAAATTTGACAAAAGAATAATATTTCGTGTTTGAAGACAATAATCTCGATTTATGTATATGGTAGTAAAGTAAAGTAAAGTAAAGTAAAATAAAATAAAATCGCTTAGGCTTTTTCCATAATGGATACATATTTAAATGTCATCAATTCGACATGGATAGGCATGGATGTTGAAATTGCTTTCAAAGAGGAATTAGACGATAAATCGAGATTATTTTTTCTTTCGCTCTTGAGAGATATTTATAAATTTTGGTTGTAATCTTCTTTCATAATCAAGATCGCATATATATCACTTGTAATCGTAATTATTAAAGTATATTTCATATAATCATGCAATTTATCATATAATTGTATCGTAAATTATTATATAGCCACTATTAGTACTAGTAGAAAGAAAATACAGAATAACGGATTCACCATTTGAAATAAGCTTGTCTGTGTTGTACTGATAAGTGGTAAGTGTATTGAATGGCTATAATATATCACCATATACTTCGATATGTGATATAACTACACCTTCTATCATATTATTATAACGTTCAAACAAGGAACAAGTTAATACATCAAATAGAATCGCCGTATCATTATCGACACGTATGTATCTCAACTGTACATACACAGTAGTAGCGAACATGTTTAACATGCAATATAATAAATCAGAAGCACATTTTGCACAAACACAGCATCGCGCGTTGCGCTCGTTACTTCCTGGTTTTTTCTTTTATTTTTTTTTTCTTTTTCATATGGGAAATTCTCTGACATATTCAGTATTCGATCTCTTGCGTATTTGACACGCAAAAATAACTCTTAAAAAATTTATTACTGGAAGGGTCATTTTCGTGCTAAATCTATAAACTTCAGCAAAAATTATAGTTTATTATTATAATAATTAATATCGTATTTTATTACGAGAGTTTATTTTTCAATAAACTTGATAAACTGTAGTATTTATACCAAGAAAATTTATTAAATTTTCAATTTTTATTAGTCAAGAATAATAATAATAATTAATAAGTGAAACAATTATTCTCTGTCATTTACTTTATTAATTGTAACTTCAAATATTGTTATAATATTCATTCAAAAAACTTGATCAGCTGTTTTCTATTTTACAAAATGTAAAATATTAAACATTTTACATCGTAGGAATTAACATAAATAATTATGTAATAATTAGCATCAGAATCATTTT
Organism: Trachymyrmex septentrionalis; assembly: GCF_001594115.1. NCBI lineage: Eukaryota > Metazoa > Arthropoda > Insecta > Hymenoptera > Formicidae > Trachymyrmex > Trachymyrmex septentrionalis. Next base: position 3,369,414 of record NW_017305611.1, read on the forward strand.
CATACACCAACAGAACCAGAATCTGTGTCTCGGCAAAATGAACAATTATTACGAATATTTTTATCAAGAAATTACGAATCATGAATTTTCATTTAATAAGAAATACGATTTTTTATACAAAGTCTGATCCTTGCTTTCCTTTTACTTCCTTTTTTAAATTACTAATACTTTGCATATAACGAAAGTAATAATAAAAAAGAGAAAACAATTTCGGTTGTGTGGCTAGGTTCAATATATAACAGATAGTCCTCGCTGAAGCATCTCGCTGTGTGTGTGTGTGTGTGTGTGTGTGTACTTTAAGCTTTTTACACACGCGCGCGCGCGCACTCTCTCTCTCTCTCTCACACACACACACACACACACACACACACACACACACACACACACACACACACACAATTTTATAATTGTACATACGTGTACGCGCGCGCGTGTGTATATAAAAATTTTGCATGTACATTGAGAATTTATTTCCCTAATAAACGTAAAATTTTTTCCTTAATTGAAAGAGATTAAAAGAGATCTTTCAAAAAGTATGCAGAATTAATTTTCTTAATCATGAAAACATTAATTGCTAAAATACTATTGTTTTAAATATAAATATTTTTTAGATAATTAACACATTATCATAAATATTTCCATTAATTTTTGTTATTAAAGAAAGTAATTGGAAAAATACTTAAAAGAATAACGTTTTACTTCTCATTAAAGAAAAAATCTCAAGTGCTTTTTAAAACAGTGCTAATGTTATGTATTGTAATTATTATACATATATTGCACGAAAATCGGTGAAAAAAGTACATACACGCGCACATACAAAATTTATAAACTCATATAACATAAACATTTTATCGCAATTATTATTATCATTATTATACATAATAACAAACAAAAACGAATAAAATTGCACTAAATATATGTATCTAGGCTAGCTACAGAGAATCTACGCCGATTGATACTTTTCCATTAATTTTGCATGATTATATTATATCGTAGTCATACATAATCTTAATGATTTAAATCTCGACAAAAATTAACAATATCAATAATAAATTGTAAGTCAAATAATAAAAATTTAATGAATAACAAAATAGTATCGATTAAATTGCGAATAAAATTTTTTTTCTTTATCTCATAGCGTTTTTTTAAAACAAATTTTTTCAAAATAATTACTGCGGATATACTACATAAAATGATTAAGTATGTATTCCAAAGAAAAATTCTGAGAAAACTTGAAATAACTTACAAAGTTGAAAAACAATTAATGCGCTGATTTTTTTTTCTTGTTTAATAATTTATTTCGAATTTCATTTTCACAAGAAATAAAAAATCATGTAAAACAATGTAGTGGCTAATTGTACAAAATTGCAAAGAAATCAATGCGTTATAGAGGTTTTTAATTTTTATTAACTACTCTAAAAAATTTGTTTTAAACAATCTCCAAAAATTTTTAGATGTAAAACATGTAAAAAAATAAATTTCGATTGCACAAAAATTGAGACGAAGTTAATTTATTAATATCTTCTTAAAAAAAAAAAAAAAAAAAAAAAAAAAAAAAAAAAAAAAAAATTAAATATATAACAATCCAATTAAATTAGAAACAACTTAATCCATCTCTATTGCTCTTATATGAGTTATTTTCAATTATACACAGTACTAAAAAAAGAAACGCATTAATTTAACATCAGATGTAATTATATGTTTATATATACACACATACACACACACACATATATAATAACCCCCCCTCTTTCTGTGTGCGTGCGTGTGCGTGTGTGTGTGTGTGTCACATTGAAAAAAGAAATTTGTTCGTATGTATAATGTATATGTGTATGTCCTCCTGAGGATTTATAAAATGGAATCGACGAGATCCCGTCTATATATATAAAAAAAAAAATCTTGCTTCCACTAAAACTGGAATTATTTTCATCGCTCTTTGTTATTCCGTAAAAATAGAAAAAAAAGAGTCGATTTCAAATTGCTATTGCAACGATTTTCTAAAAAGGATAACTGGACTCTCCTCTCTCGAGACGGCCCTCAAAAGTCTCCACTTTTTCGAAATACAAATTCTTAACAGAATTTTGATAATTCATGTAATTAATAAAATTGATGTTAATCTTAATAATCAATGTAAGAGTTATTATGTTACATATTATTGCAGGTAACATAATAACATTTATGCGCAACACGAAAATTTAATACAGATTAATTTTATTACAATAATTTATTAAACATCGAATTTTATTAATTAAACATAAGCATGACGTTTCTTTTCATGCGCTTTCGGCACAAGGAAGATCAGAATTATAATTCTTGAAAAGAAAATTTTGATTATCTTTCGAAAACAAATTTAGTAAAACAAGATACTATAAAGGATACCATCGTCAAGCCGAGGTAGCAGTTTCGTTTTCCTTTCCGTCTTCGGAATATAGAAATTCTATAAATATAGCGTCCTTCAAAAGGAACGCGATTTCTTTTTTAGCACATGTATCTACAATATATGTATAAGCATATAATGTAATAACGTGTTGTTATTATCATCAGAGTCTAACCTTATCGATCAGGTCAAGCGCAATCAGCATTCTTTTCGAATGTGTGTGTATTCATTATATGTATATATGATATCGTATCATCAGTAGAATATACGAAATCTGCATATAATTAAATATGTTAATTAATACATTCCTCGCGCCCACATATTTCGCGAAGTCATTGTTTATAAAACACTGACCGCGTATTAAGCTAAATTTTAACAAATCCCGTAAAAATAAATATATATCTTTCGTAAAAATTTTACAGTATCATTTATCTCTTTTTTTAATTAAAAAGAGATAACAGGTCAGTTTAAGAGATCAATCGAGAAGATTGCTAATTTGGAAATTAATTACGTAAACGATACGAATTATTTCAAGTCTGACATTTTTCACGAAGTTTACGTAATTATAATCATCTACCCCAAGTGGTACAATTGTTGCTTACTTTCAACAGTCGACAACTCAATGCCATTGATAAATTATTATTCAGAATTAAAATCGTACAATTTTTATCGCGTCATATTCTAATTATCAACGTGGAAAAATGCTCAAGATTTAGGTCCCCGCACGTCTGCGATTACTGTTGTATGTATTTCCCGACTTTCATGGATTAAAGGAATTTTACTTATCCTCGATCAATATTAATTAGAGAAGATAGAATCGAAGATTGATTTTGCCATGTAAAAATACATGTTTCCCGAAAGATGGACGAGAAAGGAAAACAGAGCTAAAGAGGGAAAAAGAAGGGAGATATCCTATTATTTATTCATGGAGGTAGTGGTAGTGATAGGATCCTTCTCACCTCCACTGGACCAATGTTTTTCCTGCTCGCGCAGCTCAAATTCCCATCGCAGTTCTAGCTCGCGCATATCATTTGCTATCCCAGCCTCGTATGTATCTTCCTGTGCACACATTGATTAATCAGTTAATGGATAAATCGATAATTCTTGCTTACGATCATATTAAATTTGAATTTTTATTATATTTCGAATATTTGTATAATTTTATTTATCATATAAATAAAAAAAGATATAGTGAAATTAGCACTTGAAATAAAATCCCCAATAAAAATACAATTTTCCTGTGTGTTCGTTACACAAAAATATGGAGTTATAAATTATGGAAATTAATTACAAAATAAAAAATGGCATAAAATAGTACGGCCTACCTCCTCAGTTTTGTAATCCGTATTATATTCTTGATTTGAGAGCCAATCATTAGTGGATTGCTGAATCCAAGGAATAGTGGTAGTACCAGTACTACCACCGTATGGATTGCTCCAATTTCGTACATCTCTCTCCCTTTCTCTGATGCCCGCCTCGATCATTCGCAATTCTTGCGTCAATCGTTCGCCTGCTGTGACGAAAGTAGTAGCTCCTTGCGTAGCCAACTAAACATGCAGGACATGAATTAAACAATGCTTTTTGCATTTTTCAAAATTCAAAACGTGATGCATTACCTTTAAGTCATTGATTTTCTTTTCAAGATGTCTGAGTTGCTGCTTTACTTTCTGTGATTCCAAAATCAAACTGCAATGTGTACATAACATATAATATACATAATAAACATATATCTGTTTTCTTTTTTACCATTAACAAAGATAAGAGAAAGTTATAAATAAAAAATACAACTACACATATCACTCACTCTTTTGACATATACTCCGATCTCGAGAATTGTGATAATGATTCTGGTGCAATGATATTGCGGCCGAGTGCGACGTAATTATCACTGATGAAATCGCTGTCACCATCACCACTACCAGGGCTCGTTGGCGTCATTGACTGTATTCCATTCATGCCAACTGTTGCATATGCTGCAATAATATGTAATTAATATCAATTTAACAACTATTTTTAACAACTATCGCATACATAAACATTTTATCTATAAGAAAATTCTTGAAAAACACAAACATTTGAAGAAAAAAAATTATATTAAAAATCTACTTATGTATATTATTGATATAGGAAAAGTTATTCGTGAATAAAATTCTTAAAATTTCTAGTATATGATGCATTGAATGTATACAGTGATTTACGTATTATTATTTCTGTCGACATACTCTGATCGCTAGAAATAATATTTCGTACTCACGTTGACTGCCATAATACCAAGAGGTTACAGAGTTTGGAGTTCTGAATGCAGTAGACAGTGTGGGGATAGGAGTAGGATCGACCTCCTCGTTGTAGAGATGTTGCAGAGTTCCGTTGTAGGGAGATCTATTATCATTACTTTATTACTATTAAATAATAGATCATATTCAATTTTTTAAGTTAAGCAATTATAAAAGTTATTAAAATTATACATGTACAGATATACAATTACATCGATATAATATCTACATATATATTATTTATTATCACCTTATCAGAGTTTTAGATAATCTTGAGATGGGTGCCTGTTTGCTAACTGATGGCAAAGAGGTTGCTGGAGATACGTCTAATGGAGACATAAAGGGACCGTCATCGTCGAGTAGATGCGAAGTGGTGGCAGATGAAGGTGGTGGCGGCGGCGATGGATCCGTCCCGGATGTACAGCGAAAGTTATTCGCAGCGGTCCATATCGAGTAATTGTTGGGTGCAGACAATAAATCACTCTCTTGCTGAAGATCGTAATTCTAAGGGAAAATATATAAAATATAGAATATATTAAATAAATTATACACACGCACGCGCGCACAAAACAATAATAAAATATGATAAAGTTGTTCGAACATAAAGAAACATAATATGATCAGGATATATGTTTACCGTTTTTATTTGCGTTGATATTAGTTGTTGCTGCTGCTGTTTGCCAACAATTATTTCCAACTGATTTAAGATCTCCATTTTGCGTTGCAATAACATCGCCAACATAGTTTTTCCCATTGCCGTTCGCTGTTGCAAAGCGATTATTTCATTGTTATTATCATTATTGAAATTATGTTAAAATTCGTTCAATCAATTTGTCAGTTCTATCGTTACGATCAATTTGTCAGTCACATTAATAAAAAATATAATATATAAATATTATTCACTAAAAGGATTACTCTAACAAATCTGGTTTTATTGCTATTAAACGAATTTATCCCTTTAAAATTCTGGCAAATTACTGATTATAAGAAAGCAAGCTATTTTCTCTTAAACTTTTTTGTCGTTTGTTACTTGATTTGCTGGTACAATTTGTGGGGTATCCCACACTCCGAGGTTTGTCGTAGTTGTCAAGGAAGGTCCATAATCGACTGTGGGAACAGATCCTGGTGGCATTATGTAATGCCCAGAACAATGAACACCAGGAGATCCTCCACTATCCAACATAGTTCCTCCCTTTACAGAGCACAGACTAAGATGCGGCAAGTTTTGTGGGGGTGTAAGCGGCAAAACGTAGGTCGATGTCAATGAGTCAATCAAATTATTTTCCAAATTGGTCGAGATAGGCGTTGAATGTTGCACCACTGCTGTAATAATTAAGATAAAATGATAGAATAATAGAGATGATTGTTTTATTTAAATATATTGTATAAAGGGTGTTTCACTTGAACATTTAAGTAATTTTCTTTACTACTATTAAGAATACAAAACAATTATCAAATCAGAGTTGTTCTGAAAGAGACATCTTATTTGTAATTAGTATAATATTTTTATCTATCACACATCCACATCATATTAAATATAAATATCCACTATACTCACTATCCCTGTCGTGTGCTTTTACGGAATGATAAGTCGTTAAATCACCGTTTTGCTTATTGAAAATCTTGTTACTCTTCTCACCCTTCGATTCCGTCTGATTTGAATTTGCTCTGACACTCAATTTACGATTTTTTGATCTGTACCTGTATAGAAAAAAAGAACTAATTTTTCATGTGAAAAATCTATTTGGAAAGAATTGCATGTGTCTAGATTCTGCAAATCATTGTAGCAGTAAAATAGTTACGTATAGCCAAATAATCTCATTTGAGATATTATCAAAAAATAGTAATTGATAATAAAAATTACTATTTTCTATCCATTATTTTTTAATGTCGAGATTTCTTTTCTTCAATATTCTTTAATAATTTTCTTAAAAATTGGTATCAGATAGAAAATAAAATGAATAATTGTATCAAATAAATAAACTTACTTATCAAGCTCGGTGTCGCTGTGAGCAAAGGTACAATTGTTGGATCGTGGGCAAGTGCCGCGCAAGGCTAAATCTCTGCACATACTGACTTTGTATTTGCTGGTCGCTGAACCTGAACACGAGCTCCCGACGGGACCATTACCTCCACTATCCTGCGCCACTGATTTCCGATTGTTACCGCATGTGCCATTGTTTCCATGTTGTCGAACAAAGTCCACTAACGTAGCCACTACTATTCTCACGGCTTCTAGAGCCGCTCGACATTCGGCCAAGCTTGGTGGCTCTGTCTCTAAAAATAATAAAAATATACTTATTTAACTAAGTAAAAAATACTTATTGATAATGATACATTCAAGATTCTAAGAGTTCGTACACAGTCCGAAGAACTTTAATAGTTATAAAAGTTTTAAGAGAATTTATACAGAATATAATTTTACATATGGTCCGGGACCTACATACCTGGACTGGGATCGATGGCAGCTAATAATTCCAACTGTGGCCTGAGACCGCTCAGTTGTCCAGGATCTGGTGTACGTTGCAACGCTATCACAAGCTCCTGGACACTCTGGGCAAACGATTGTGGTGTCTGCAATTTATCAATGATGCTTTGCATGTGAGACTTGTGAGCAGTATCGCCATAGAGCAACGCTGACCATTGATCAGGCGCAATACGCAAGCCTGCCTCGGTGGCAATCTGTACAATCTGTGCATCATGCTCCCGTCTTAGAGCTTCATAAGTACGGAACTCTTCCTTTAATTGCATTAGAGATGAGTCACCCTCGCGCTTTGATACCTAAAAACGTGCATTATGACAGAAAACGATAATAATATATTTAATATACATAATTGTATACATAATTGTATACATAATTGTATACATAATTGTATAGTCAAAAAATTTCTATACAATGTTATATTACAAGCATTTAAATCCTTTTATGAACCACCGCATATTTACCTTAAAACAACTCGCTCGATATAGAAGCTGCACCACATGTCCAATGCTGGTCTTACTAGCTTGAGGAAAATGTGGTTCCAGACGCTGTACTACAAACATCACTAATACTTTACGCGATAGAGCAGAGCCATCCTCCAAAGCCAATAGCACAAGTTTGAGAACTTCCTCTTGCATCGCTAAAAATGACAGTAACAAAAATACAAAGACAATTATAGAAATAAGTTATTCAAGATAAATGTAATACATAATATACGAGCATACATATTATAAGTTATTACATTCCTTTAAGGCTTTATTTCTTCTATATGCAGAATAACTATAGAAAAATGATATTTAAAAAGAATGCAATTTATAGGTGCATTCCCTTTAGCGTTCAGTGCTTGTAAGCATCATTTGTCCTTGTTTAATATTTAGCAGACAACGAGGCTGAAATAATGCTTACAATGTATGTGAGCATGCAAAACAAACACTTTATTGTAGTTCTATCACCCATTACTACAGTTGCAAAGAAAATAATGCCACATTATATATATATATATTTTTTTTTCTTCTTTTATTATTTACATTGAAAGATACAGCTTATTCAAATTGCATAATTATCTTGTGTAAATAAAATTTACCTGGTCCAAGAAATTGACAACCACGGGCACGCACGGCCGCCCAAAGATTAGCGCTGAGTTGTTGAGGATTCTGGTGCTGTAGTATAAGCTCTGTGACAGTGCGCTCACCAAGACTACGAGCAGCACGCAATGCACGTGCTCTACCTTCTGGTTCGACTAATTGACAACCTAATAACGTCACCAATTTACGTTGCATGGGTCGTGATACCAGTCCTCCACCTCCGCTTCCGATGCCTATGTAACAAACAAATATAATTCATATCACACAAGTAAATATGGCAACAATTCATATGGGTGCGTGTGCTTGTGTGTATATTAGACATCATATATATTTTAAAATATTATATAATTCGTATATGTAATAAAATAAAATAATCTTAACAAAATTTATTATAATATAGTATTATTGTATTTGTAATACAACATATAACATTGTTTAATTGCTTATTGCATGTATATTCCTTACACGATAAACTTTAATAATTTTTGTTATCTTTTAATGGTTATTTATATTTGATATTTCAAAATTTTGCATACTGCATACCTGCAGTATTACTAATTTGACATGGTTTAAGATAAAGAGCAAGTTCTTCAATGCAATTCTTAGCTCTCAGGTAATTAACATGTTGGTCGGCTGGCAGAAGCTTCTGATAATTCTGCTGTTGATTCGATGCAGATGTTGATGAAGCAACGATGGGAATTGGATTGCCCAGCAATTGTAACAGTGCCTCATTTACGGGTAATTTTTCAATGTCGGTGTTGATAATGCTCTGTGAAGACAAATAAAATAAAGAACTGTTTATAGAATTATTAGCAATGTACATATGTATGCTATACATACAAATATACTATGTGTACATATACATATGTGCATGCACGCGTATATAGAGATATACATGTGTGTGTGTGTGTGTGTGTGTGTGTGTGCGTGCGCGCGCGCGCGCGCGCGTGTATTATACTACTCAACGAAAAATGGGGAAAAGCACTTTCAAAATTGCCCTATTTTTAGATCAAGAATTAAAAAAGTATTTTGAGGCTCTGAATTTGTACTTGAACATGCTTTTGATAGGTTTTAAACTTAATTCTGTAAATTGGGGAGGTAAAAAATTTTCACGATAATTTTTCATCAAATTTCAACATTAATTTATAAGAAATGTAAATTTAGCTTCAAAGTTGCTTCAAAATTCGATGAAGAAAAATTATAAAAAAATTTGTAGAAAAGCATTTAAAACTCTTTTTAATACCTTTTATATTTTTTTTATAAAAGTATTAAATTTTTTGAAGAACATTTTTTATTAAGTTGCAGACTGTTAAATGTATGTAATTTTAAAGAACGTAATAATATGATCTTTGCTAAGATATAGAACTGTAAAAATAAACATTTTTTTGGAAAATGCTAAAAGTTAAAAAGAAGTTTTGCTGTTAAAAAAAATCTACAGTGATTGTCTACAGTGACTTTTCACAGAGTTTTGACAACAATCTGAAAATTGTGTAATTTTGAGCATTTTGAAAGTGTTAACTATTTCTTGTTGAGTAATGTAATATTACACTAAAATACCTATATTACTACCTGATCGAAAGGACATTGCTTGCGATGTAAATTGGCCAAGCAAGCACGACATATGGTGTGGCCACAGCCGAGTGATATGGGACCTCGTATAGCCACGTCAAAGTCATGGCAACAGATTGGACATGACAGGAATTCAGTCCACTGTGGTGCCTGTATCGGCATTCTATAGGACAATAGAAAAAAAAATTATATAAAAATCTAAATAAAGAAGAAAATTATAATTATTAAATTGTTTTTAATTAAAGAAATACTTTAGGCAAGCTATTGTTTTTTTGATTAATGATTTACATTTTGATGGAATAAAATAGAAATTCCAAAGTCTGTTTATCCAAGCATAAAGTTTTAATTAGTCTTAACAAATAATAATTAATAAGTAATAAAGATTCCGAATAAAGAGATATGGATAAATTATTTTTAGATCTTATTGTTTTCTTCATAAAATATACTTCAATGGTGTGTGTGTGTGTGTGTGTGCGTGCGCGCGCGCGCTGTGTGTGTGTTGTTTCAGGTATATAGTTTATTAAACAAATAAAAATCAGTAAATGAAAAAGATACAAGAAATTGTAGATAAAATATAGATGAAGTAAGAAACGTAAATGGAAAAGAATGAAATCTGGAGGAACTGTAGATAATTCTAAAAGGCGAAAAAATTAAGTATAAAGAGTAGAGAAGACGAAAAATGTGGGTGTGTAAAACGGCCAGCATGCAGATTCTGCTTTGCATAACCATGTTTACCCAGGATGGTGTCTGCAAATAAAGAAATCACGGCACGAAATATGACGCAATAAATAAATGTCGTTGTCAAACATCGATCAAACGTCATTACGATTGATTACGATATTGTAGGAAATAAATTGCAGGGGAGGGAATTTAGCAAAATAATCGCAACCTCGCCAACAGGTCTGCACGGGTCCGAATCCGCCTGTGCTGGCTGTACTGTACTGTAATACTGCGACGTACTTAATGTTAAATCAAGGAAATTTTAGGATCCAAGAAACCCGACAGATCGATTGAGAAAAAAAAAAGAAATCTCACCACCCACCTCGTTATATCCCTCGCAAAACATCACATCGATTACACTTTTTGCGCATCACGCCTCTCGCGCAGTTTTGCGCGATTCGCAACTCGCAAGACGACAACGTATAACGTCTACTATTATGTTACAGACGACTGTATGATATGACCACTAACCACAACCTACGACCCGACACGACACGATACGACACAACGACCAACAACGACGTCGACCGTCGACGCGTCATCTACTGTCCGGACTGTCGCAACTGTCCCTGCTGACAGCGCTGACAGTGCTGCTGACCTAACCGACGAGATAATATCCACACACTTGCATAGCCACATAAACGTATGTATAAAGAAAATTGTCCAATCACATTTTACGTGCGTAAGAGAAATGCGGTTGGATAATTTTCTTTATGCATACGTTTATGCGGCTATGCAAGTTGTGTGGATATACCCTAAAGACGGTCGCTCCAATGGGCAAAGTTTCGTGATTATAAATTCGTAATTTTTTTGTTATGTAAATGCTGTATAAATATAGATACGTATACTTTTAATGTTATATCTCAAATTGTTTATCCTAAGAGAAAATTATCAACTGTCCTGCTTTTATCTGAATTGTCTACAATTATCTGCAGGAGTAAAGAGAAGGTCGCTCGACAGTTATGTTTTTCACCACTACGCGTCGCCACAAGCATCTCGATTCTTGTCGAGAGTCGATATTTTATCGTTCGTCGTAGCAGCCAACATCTGTGCAAGGCGCGGGGGGAGTACCGAGAAATGTGATTTATGTGATGTGAATTGTTTGTTGACATTCGTCAATTCACATGAATTGATGTGTGAGCTTTGCGAGGGACGCTGCAGTGTGGGCGAATGCCAACTCACGTTGCAACGTACACTTTGCACTTGGTCCCGAGTCCCAAGTCCCGAACAAAGAGTTTGGGGAGAAAGTAGACGGATTGGAAAGTAAGGACCGTAAGGAGAGAAAGCTATGGAGGAGAGAAATTGCGAACGTCGTCTTTTCCATCTCGCCAGCGTGTTTCCAGGTATCCATTTCGACGTTGACATCACTGACCTGCCGACAGACACCCCTCGCATCTCCAGACTAGATGTCTTCTTGCTGGCTTGCTCCATAATAATGCATGTTGTCGACATGGGTTTCGATTATAACATCGCCATCCAATATTACCTAGGTGGCAAAGTAACGTATTTTGCTTGGACAATGTGCCTCATACTCATTCCCTCTCTGATCAATGTTGTTATTAGCAGGAGGATGCAGCTTCAAGATAAACAAGTAAAGTATTACATATAGCTATACTAAGTTTAACTCGGTTAACGTCGTAGATTTTGAGTGTATATATATATATATGTGTGTGTGTGTGTGTGTACATAATATAAGTATGTTCCTTGATATAGACAAGTACCAGTACACCAAACAATTATAAAACAACACATTTGTTGATTAAAAATGGATTGTATTGTATGATCGCTGTTTTCTTGCAATTGGCGCCAGTTATACATTACTGGGAAACCCTGAAGTGTGCATTAAAAGCACGTAAATGCAAAAAATCCGAAGATCGTGTCAATGAAAGGAGATATTATCTAAGAATGCTCCAAGAGGATCAAGATGTTGCCTTATTAAGAGTATTTGAATGTTTTTTGGAAGCTGCACCACAACAAATTTTACAGCTAACTCTGATGCTAAAGCATTATCACAATGAAATTAATTTTGAATGTATATCTATACCTTGTGGAATATATTTATGTCCGATCGATCTCACATATATTTGCAAAGCTACTACAAAAATTAGCACAATTGACAATGAAGAAAAAAATTACTTTAAAGAGTAGTACCTAGTTATTCCAATTTGTTGTCAAACAATTTTAGCTTTTTCAACCATTTTGGATTAAGTCAAAAATTTCTATTTATACATTGCAAACGTACTGTAATAGATCGATATTATCAAGCGATTCTTTTAATGTGTTTTTTATATTATTTTTCAGTTGTACATCAAGTAGCTAGTATTGTCAGTTCGCTTGCAAGTATGGGTTGGGCAATGGCCAGTTACCATCGTAGCATTCGATTAGCTCAACAAAATAAATTGAATATTGGTGTTATAGGAACTGTGTTACAATTTCTGTGGCACTTTAGCATCACAGGTACATATTCAACAATCAACAGATGAAATGATATTCCAATTAGTATAAGTATTAGAGATAAGTATTGAGAAAAAAATCATTAATTATAACTGATTATCATGATTACAGTGGCAAGAATCTTGTCTCTCAGTGTTATTGCAAGCGTCTGGCCTTTATATACCATAATCGGTTGTTTAATACATTGGGTAATCATGACAATATGGATTTTGATTAATTCCCATGGGATATTAGAATTTTGCCGGGCTTACGATCGTCCACCACATATGTTGCCAACATTTAAAGAACGCATTTATTCTAGCTTATTTGCCATAGTTATTGGCATAGTTTACATTTTCATATATTTAAATACTGTAGATAGCAATACATTTTGGAAACATCTATGTTTCTATATGCTCTGTTTTGCAGAAAATATTATTTCATGTCTATTGTGGAGATACACCTGTTCTCCTGAAGTTAGAGAGGCTTGGTATTTTAATGTATTCTTTATTATTTGTATCGTTTCCTTTTTGCTAGGAATTATAGCAATGATAGTGTATTATACTAGATTTCACCCTTCGAAAAAGCAACGTGCTTCAAATTCACTTCAAGCCATGTAATCATAGATATTTTTTACTTTAAGGAGATTAAATTAATTTTGCATTATATTTTACAAAGTATCTTTCGAGATACACATTATGTATCTCGAAAAAAAAAAAGAATCTCAATATTAAAATTCACACATATATACATATATATATATATATATATATACATATACAAAAGTGTTGCATTTTAAGAGTACAGCGTGTGATTATGCATCTAAAACTCTGTCGTATAATTTCTGTATAATTATATATAATAAAAAACTACATATTAATTAATTTCTTGTACATTTCGCATACAGTAAATTTTATGTAAAATAACACATGTATTCTCTCAAAATGCGTAATACACCTTTGTGCTCGAAATTTAACAACCTATTCAATAACGCTCGTGCCTTAATATATTTTGCGATGTCGAAGCTCTCGTGTGATGATGCAGGACGTGTTTATAGAGAATCGTTATAGATACATAATCCGATAAACGACCACAAATGTACGCAATTTGTTCTGGATTAAATATTGTAAGAATAACACAACGTAATTCGACAAGTTATTATATTTTATTGTACAAACTACCGTTTGGCGTGTTACGTTGAATTTATACGAATGTGAATACAAAATACGAATGCATTTCACGAAAATAATTCGGGATCAATTCTGGTCTGATTGCAACCATTTCTACTACGAAAATACCTGTAAACAATCAAGTTAAATTATTGGTGAATTAGATTTCTTTCCTACTTGCGACACGTAAATTGCACATTGCTTACGAATGATTAAA
>NW_017305611.1:3383838-3399763 GCF_001594115.1 Trachymyrmex septentrionalis
TCCAAATTTCGCAATAAATTAATTTTTTCAATCTTCGAAAAGTTTGTATACTTTTTTAATAATATATTGAAACAAATATAATAAAAATAAAGTACATTGTGATGTTCTAATACATTTATTTTATTTGTAAATATTTTTTGTGTGTACAAATATATGATAAAACAATTGAAAAAACATATAAGCTTTTATTTGTCAATTATTGATTCAAGCTAGATAAATTAATTTTTAATTATATGTATAATTTGTTTCTTCCTTTCTCTTTCTCATTTTACTCATTTTTTAATTCTATGTTATATTAGTTTGTATTCTCTCACTTTCATATATGAATACGCGCGCGCGCGCTTGTGTATACACAGAGTATTTCTCTGAAATACCGCCTATTAATCGTACAGTGCTATTCTTAATAAAAAACTGAGTCGAAAACTATACCATTTTGCAATTTTCACAATAGTTAACGAGATATTAATTTTTAAACATTGCGAAATAAATCCGATGTATAAAACAATTTTAAGATATCTTTTACTATTCTTCGTGAAATATTTTAAAAATATTTCTTAAAGAACTCGAAAGATACTTTAGAGTTGTTTTACATGATTTTTAGACATTTTGCTCATGAGTAACTATTAAAAAAAACTATTGCGAAAATTGGTAAAGGACTTGGACTCAGCTTTTTATTAGAAGTAGCACTGTATGATTAATGGGCGTTATTTCAGAAACACACAAGAGTAATTATAAAGTATATTTTTACATAAAATATGAAGGTAATAATAAAAACATTATAATTTTAATTATGTGGAATTAAATTAACAGAATATTATGATACAATATAGTATTCTATAATACAAATTGTACTAAAGAATCATAAAATATAAATGAATTATATATAGAAATTAGGTATCACATTATAAAACAGTATATATATATATATGTACATGTCGATACACATATATTCATAGTTGTTTGAAATATAGGAATAATTAATGTTTATTCAGAATTTATTACTAAATTGATTTGCAAAAGTACCATAAAATATGAATTGCCAAAGAAAATGGTTCGAAAGCTCTTAAAGTTCCACTGAACTTGGAAATAAAATGCTGCATTATATCAATAATCAAGCTTTATTCTTTCATTCCTTAATTGAGTAATTATTAAAATCAAACGTATTATGTGGAATAAATTAATAATTATTAATCGATAAAATTACTAAGGGAATAAATTTGAACTTTGCAATGTATTTCTGCATTATCATCATCCTTTAGATATCAATCAACTGGATTTTGTACCACTATCAATATAAATTCCTTATCTGGTGCAACCATAATTTCATGCTTTTTGCTACGGATGCGCAGGAAAGTTAAATCATTGGTTGGATCTAGATCACGTACAACAGAGCGGGCTTTGTCTGATAATTGACTTATCAAACCTGCGTACTGAACTGTCGTAGTGTTGTCTAATGTTGATTTTATTGGAATACCTAAAAATCAAAGGGTAAAATTCAATGAGAATTTCCTCACAATCACAAATAGATGGCTTTATATGTTTTTTAAATGTAAAATAAAATACCTTCTGCGTTTACCACTATTGTTCCAACTACTCCCTTGTGAGATTGAATCCGTTTCATAGTTTCTTCGACCTCTTGCGCCTGAAAATGTACACATTTCGTAAACAATTATGCAGTCGTGCGAAATTACGGAATTATGTATACGTATGTGTACCATTTTGTAGAGAGAGAGAGAGAGACACACACTTGAGAGATCCCTCGAAAAACGATGCAATCGAAAAACTTAACAATATGTAACAAATTAAAATCAATTATTAGGCTTAGGATAATATGTGTGTCTACCGTGTTGCAGAATTTATCCTCTTTTCTCGTGACTTTCTTTAAGGAAAAAACGCCACTCTTTTATACTTTTATACTCGATTACATATACTTAAGGCATATATTTCATAAATATATTAAATGTACGTACATCGAAAGAAAAACCTGCGAAAGAGAGAGAGGACATGAGAGTCTTTTTCCTGTAATCGTAAAATGCGCAGCGCACTATCGCCCTCTGAAGAAGTGGATATCAACTACACTACGATATCCATTTCACTTTTTTGCGATGTATTTACCTGTGATGGAAATAAATCGTCGAAATCGTTGAAATTTCTATTAATTTGAAAGATTTTAGTGTATTATTTCAAAATGTGATAGCAAGACATTTTGCGGTTACGTTAAGGCCAGCACAGACTTTTACATAACGTATAATGCATAGAGCATAAGCGAATCAACTAATCAGAATTTTTCCTTTTCTCCCATTTTGTAGAAAAGAAAAATTTCGATTGGTTGATTCCCTTATGCACTATGTATTATGCTTTATTTAGCACACTGTGCTGCGTGCTGCGGCCATTACAGGAAAAAGGCCCCCCCCCCTCCTTCGCGGCCTCACCAACCAATGTCATCTCAGGTCGTAATCATACTACAGGCAGAGAGAAGCTTGAGAGCGATCATGCTAGAGCATTATAATATAGCTATTCGGATTCGCCATTTTTAGTCCCTTCCCCACTCTTTGTTCTTTCTTCAGTCTTCTTAGCGGCGGAGAAAAAGAGAAAGTAAAGGATTGAGAAAAGAAGCAAGAGAGAAAAGGATTAAAAATGGCGGATGCAAATACTCATATTAAAGTGCCTTAGTCCGGATCCTCATACGGGCAACAGCGTTTTGACACCGAACGCTGATTGGTGAAAAACTGGAGATAATTTTACACAACCAGTTTTTCACCAATCAGCTCTGTATCAAAACGCTGTTGTCTGTATAAGAACTTAGTCATACCAGGGATTTAGCTGTTACTTTAAAATTACTAGAATAATAAAGTACTGCGAACTGTCGCCATTTTGGCTGTAATGACGCGCGATTATTCAAAACTTTAGCCTCTTTTGCAGTTTTTGCAATTTTCAACACAGCAACCGGACATTTTAATAATCAAATCAGGTTCTTCTTTTTCTTCCAGATCCCTGTATGAATTTCCGACCTTTTAACAGAATTAGGTTAGAATAACATTTTGACGCTATTTTGGTTCTAAATGCTAATTCAGCGAATTTTCTCATCGCGGCATTTTGTTAATCTAATGATTTTACTATTATTTTATTTTGAAGCGTCTTTATGTTCGCAAAATGTGAATATTGAATTACGTAGTCTATATCCAAAATCCGGTCGGTAATGTCCACAATTTTTTGGTTGTATTCTTCGCTATATCCACGGTTCGTTAGACTATAGATTATGACGAACAATCAATTTGTCGGCGCTTGTAACGAGTTTTGTTACAAGACAATTTAGACTGGAATCAGACTACGCATTAAAGAATGAGATTGAAGATTGAAAGATTGATGTTTGACCAAATCAGAACAAAAGAAGTCATAATTCTTTTGTCCTTATTGGTAAAATTTCAAGTTTTAATCTTTAATCTCAATCTTCAATGCACAGTCTGATTTCGGTCTTAGGGGCTCCGTTTAATAAAAGGAACAGGGAACAGAGAATAGGAATTTCAACCTATCAGAAACTGTGTAATCCACAATGCATAATTTTTGATAAGTTGAAATTCTTGTTCTCTGTTCCCTTTATTGCGCGGAGCCCCTGAGGATTGCGAATTAAGGATTAGAATTTAATCAATGAAGTAGCTTTAATTTTAATCTGTTTTGTTCTAATTGGTTAAATTCTAATCCTATATATATATAATTTAAATAACTGCAATTCGTAAACAATTGGAGGACAAGGAGAAATATGAATTGTTTGTGATCATTTTTCAGCTAAATGTTTCTTTCGAGTAACTAATACAATAATTGATAAAAGTTGGTCACGTGACAAATTCAAATGTACTTTTCCGACGATGAAAACGCATTCCGTACGGGATAGGATTTAGAATAGAATAGGATTTGTAAGCATTTGTCATAGTTATAGTCGAACAACAAAGTCTGTGCCAACATATTTCGGTAGATTGAGATTATACTGGGATTCTAACTTCTCAGGCACAAATCGTCCTCCCAGATAGTGAAACTTTCCATCGAACTTAGACGCGCACATTTTTGGTGCCGTTAGAGATATCAACATTTGTGGCTTTATTCCACCATCCTCAGGTGGGCCTCTCTCGACATCCCAGCCCGATGGTATATCCACGCTGCAAATAGGCACGCTTGTACTTTTCAACATGTCGATGATATGAACGAAAGGCTCTCTCACTGGTGGTCTGAAACTGAATCCCAGAAGAGCATCCACTACGACCACATATTTGTGCAAAAAAACTGTCGAATTTGCAGTTGCTTCCTCTATGCGCTGATTTTCGAGCACAAGTACATCATTCTCGATGCATTGATGCAATAGCCTTTGGTATAGCTCATTATTTGTCCTCTTTGGATAGTAGATCTCTGGCGAGTATCCAAAGAGTTTCAGGTGCCTTGCGCAAACCAGGCCATCGCCACCGTTGTTGCCAGGCCCACAGCATACCAATACTCGGTTGGAAGAGGCGTCCTCCGAGTCCGACGACAACGGGTAAGACTTCGCAATTGCAACGGCGCAGCTTTGTCCAGCTAGCTCCATTAACTGATCTACACTAAATTTATACTTCTCAAACAGGTCTTTGTCAACGTTAATAGCTTCCGACTGATTTAAATATTTGACCATTCTGTTGTATTTTCTTCTTGCAAGCGGGACAAACGACGATTTGTCGATCACAGACCTGCAGACCTTGATTCCCTCGACGCTTCGCGATTTCAGAGTGTACGGTACGAATTGTAACATCTGTTGGCGAAATCGTTTGTGAGTTTATCTTTGGATGCAACCTTTGGTGAATTATCTATTAGTTGTCCGTCTTTTGCTTATCACCGTTTATTTCGCTGTCTACTGCTATAAGTAGTAAGTTCGTGCTGTTAAGCGATAACAACAACAACAACGCGTGGCATCATCTGGCGGAACTCTTCTGAAATTTCGCTCGATTTACGACTTACGTCTAGTCGACGATGTAAACGATGACAATGTTGAATGTAGAGTAGATAGATACTAGGTACTAGGTCGTCTTACTCATCAAAGGATGTAACGTTTATATCATATGTATGTACATACATACGCATGTACGAGAAATTTATTAACTTTACAAGAATGTCTATAAATGATAATCGGCTCTACGCGATAAATGACATATGTAACAGAATGTCTAAGGAATTTGTGACTGTCGATGGTAATATGAGGAAGATTCAGAAAGAGACTCTAACTCCTTACAAAGTGGCAACCGTTATTCTAATTAAAGAATACTGTAACGATACCACGAAAGGTATGCTTTTGTTATGCAACATTTCAATCTCACGTAGCTATATAAATTCATTATGCCAACTTTGTATTCCTTTGCACAAGCTTAAATCTTTGACGATTTCTAGTGATCATGGAGAGACGTAACTTTTGTTTAGCATCATTAAAGTTAATTCAGGTAACTATTTTACACATTAAGGAGAAAGAGAGAGACATATTTTGGATTGGACGTAAGATGATTATTTTTTAGTCTGCAGACATGGAGTTGGATGCCCTACTGAATATGTTGTACGAGCCGGAATATGCCTTACATCGATTTGCGGATCGACTGGAAATAAATCTGGATGCTATACATGAGAAAGGAATCGATCAGCTATTAGATTTATTTGATAATCTTCGCCGATTAATGGAATCTAAGGATCACGCGTTATCTTTACCAGCATTAAGTAGAAATTCTGTTCTTGGATTGTACGTTCGTAGGATGCTCATTTTCTTTGAAAAATTGGCCTTTGATCAAGTAGTCGCTCTCTATAACGATATGGAGAAATATGTTGTGAAAAAAATTGATAGCCTTGAGAATTCTGATATTTCAATCTCCAAGCAGGAGGATTTTTTTGGTCTGGATAAGTAAGTTTTAGAATAGAACATTATATATAATGTATATAAATAGTACATTACAAGTATTTATAAGTAGGATATTTTGTCAATGTCGATGCTTTTTACAGTAAAGCAAAAACAATTTGGGGTGGAAGACAAGCGGAATTACTCGTGGCACAACAAGCGCATGCTTTACAAACTGACGAGCATAAAGCACTGCCTCCAGTGGAGCTGCGAGCTCTCGTACAAGATCTTCTAAAGTCTAATCCTTACAATGCGGATGCAGTGAGTATGCCCAATAGAATATATATGCGAGTTATTAGATAAATGTGAAATAAATGTTTTTTTGCAGCTCAATAGATTTGCTTTTATTCCAGCATTACCTCAGTTATCTAAACTGCATCCGCGTCAACGATTTTTGTGGGGCGGTAGACAGTCTCTATCACTGTTTCGATAGGCTGGCACCTCTGGAGAACCGATCCACACCCGAGGATCGATCTCGTACCTTCCGTTACGCGGCACTCAACTTGGCTGTTTTACACGCCCAGTTTAACCATAAGTAATCTATTTTATATTCTACTTATCTCAAGCCTAAGCTCTCTTAACTCTTTGTCTACCCTCAATCTATTTGACAAAATTCAGCCTGTAGTTTATACGTATGTATGCATATACAGCGTTACAAATTTGTTTCAACCAAGTAATTCTCGTGGCTTTCTTGGAAAGGGAAGTAGCACAGTACGCTTTAAAAGAAGCTATTAAATTAGCTCAGGAGGCTGGAGACAACGTGTGTTTGCAGCTTGCGCATTCTTGGATGTCCTACTTAATCAGTAAAGAGAACAAAAAGTAAGTCAATATAATGGGAGATTCTTCATCTTTTCGTTACTTATATACACAGATATATTACAGTTAAAATATAATCTTTTTGGCATAATCTAAAATTACATTCTTAAACCGATCGATAGAGAGATCTTGATATACATATAAGAAGACATTGTGATCAAGATGTTGTATAAGTTTTCTTTTATTTAAGTAATTGACTTTTTGTTATTATTTTATTATACATACATATATACTATTGCGTTATTTCTTTCTACTTAGAGGATCTCTGATAGAACGCTCGGTTGGCAAAGCAAGTCTACTCGGAATTACACATACGACAGGCTTAAGTCTCATTTCACACGCGCATAGTTACGCTTTAGAAGCCAAGAATCCTTCTCAAGTATTCGAGGTGCGTAGTAAAGAGTAATTAATTAATCTGTGTGTGACACATCGTACACAAATTAAAAATTTACAATTTATATTCCATTAATATAGATATTGATGAAATCGGACATGCTAAACTGCCAGCATTCAATGTCCGACTTGATGTCTGTCACTTTTGCGGAGAAATCGGCGTTGTGGGCATACTATGGCAAAATGGAAATGGCCTCTCTTTGCGGCCAGTTACTACTTCTCCATAATACAGGTGATAAGAAACAGCACATGTTCAATGGACCATCCACGTGCCAGGCAATCGTTACTGTCGCTAATATGTTGATCGAGTTTGGTGAATATGCTCTCGCTGACATTGTACTGGCACATGCCAAGGAAAGATTTCCCAACAGTCCTTGTAACAAGGTGTGTTGTTTCACAAATGAAATATGAAAATTATTCAAATAAAATCTTTTCTCCATGAACAATTTCAGAATTTTGAAGAGTATTTGAAAAAGAAAAAAAGATTTTCTCTTTTTTTTTCTTTGATTTTCTATTCGTAATTCAGTTTATTCGTAGATCTGGATGTTGAGCGAACAGTTGCATATATTGACGCAACTGCTGCGACAAGAGAAATGGGGCGAGGCAGAAGCAGTAGCTAGGAATATCTCCAACTTGGATCAGCTGGAATCCAAACTTAGGTACAGTTTATTTTACGAGCGCGCACGTGTCAAAGAAAAATATATGATTGTTCTTCTGTATTTGTGTGAAAATTTGCATTCCTGCATTCTAGATCTGAAATTTCTAGGTTGATAGAAGTTTGCCTGGCAAAAGGCGATTTTCCGAAAGGATTAGAATACATTGGCGCTATCGAGAAGCATCCGCATGTGACTCCGCCATATGTGATACGTGCCGCGCTTCTTTCTAGCCAAATAACATGTGCCTCCTCCTTGCCAGACAACGGGACAGCAATCGCTACTAATTGCATAATGCGTCTTTGTTCAGCCTTGGAATTGGCTGCACAGAATCATTTGTCATACTACAAGGCACTTGTTAAGATGCACCTTGCCAATATACAAGTGAGTTCTAGTTCTCTTTATGAGAGAATACATGAGTGAATATAATTCAATTCGACTAAAATATATATATATCCCCAATATTATTGTATTAATCCAGTTGTTAATGGGTCTGCCTGTATTGGCTTTGAACTCGGTGAAGGACGCTATCCCCACAATCTTGGGTCACGGTGGCTGTTACGATCAAGGCAGGGCATTCATGTTGTATGGCAAATGTCTGATAGCTTCAGCGCCAGAGAAACCTTTTGAGGCTCGAAAAGAGATGATTCTCGGCGGAATAAAATCTCTGTCGAAGGCACAGGAGCTCTTCACAAAAGTTAATGCCATCGCCAAAGTCAAGAGTATCGTGCATCTGCAAGCAGTTTTTTATAACGAGATTAATCTCCTGCCTGAACGAAATCAGTGCGCTTTTGAGTTTCGCCAAATGGATGAACAATATCTAATGACTCCTATCGATCTACTTTTGTATTGAAATTGTAGTAAAAGTATGATTTTGTATAATGTATATGTTGTATACGTGGAAGAGAAACAATTTTTTGCATTTTAGATTAATTTGCTTGCCCCTACAACACAAAAATTGCAGCAACATTGCAGCGTTATTACAGCGATATTACTGCAAATTCTGTGCTGTATAGGTAGGTACTACAATGTATGTTTTATATTAATCTTTTAATGCAAAAGAGTAGGATTTGACAAATTTATCTTACATATATTTATTAAATTAATTATTAATTTGAGTTACCTCAAATGCAGTGAATTCGATTGGATGCATTCAGTCGGTGTACATAAAAATTATTGTATATAGATTAACGTAAAGACCTAAAAATATACATGTGTTTAAATATATTATATTATAAATGTAGAAACAAATCTTTAATACACTTTATTGTACGCTATTGGAACATTAAAAATGCATATTTTGTACGATTTATTGATTAAATGAAAATTAATCGATGGGATTAAGCACATATTAGTGAAAACTGAAAAGCGCTACATTGGTACCATTTGGTCAAAGTGATCATTCGTACTTGTAATATTTCTTACAATTTTTACAATTTATACAATTTCAAGCTGATTGCGCATCTATTATTATTCAGTCAGTTTTGAAACATTACTGTTCTAAATTGAAGCTGCAGGATTAGTAATATCACACGAATAAATTTAAAAAGCAATTTAATATTATTGCTGCAAATAAGCATCTTGCTGTTAATGAGCTTCAACAAATAATTGGCGCACAGTTAGCTTGAACTGGAAATTGTATAAATTCACAAGAAATATATGATTGGGCACAAAGAACGAAAAAACAGTCTCTGATCAAATACGGCGTTTTATAATTCCAAA
Organism: Trachymyrmex septentrionalis; assembly: GCF_001594115.1. Lineage (NCBI taxonomy): Eukaryota > Metazoa > Arthropoda > Insecta > Hymenoptera > Formicidae > Trachymyrmex > Trachymyrmex septentrionalis. Next base: position 3,393,322 of record NW_017305611.1, read on the forward strand.
TATTTTTATTTCATTTTAACTCGAATTAAATCAGTAATGATACGCTCGCTGGACAACTACTAACGTGTCGAATCAAATTCGTTTAATTAATTAGAGTCTGCATGTAGACGTAGATATTTCGCATACACCCGGTACAGGTGTGTTACGTTAAATAAGAATGTTACGTTACCGAAATGGATCGGATATGTACCGCGCAAAAATATTGCTGATTGCTGATTGTGGTGCGCGTAACAAAGAAATGCACCATTGGAAAGTGGAAATACTGACAGAATCTGTCATAGTTATGTGTGGAATACGTATGAGTGTGAACGAGTGCTATGAGAATCGAAAGACTCGAAAGAAGTAAAAACGCGCCGATGCGATGTGACGTACGTACATACTACGTAGTACTTGGTGGCGCGGCGCGGCGCGGCGCGACGTAATGTGGCGTAATCAGGCGTAATGTGGTGTAGGGGCACGCACCAACGCACGGCACGAGGGCGGATTGAACAGCTGATCCTCGCCGCGCGTCTATTATGGTCTGTAAGTCTATCGCTATCGGTCGCGAGTTTTACGAGACCACGTCATTTGTCCCTCCTCAATTGACGATTGCCGTCAATTACTGTTTGCGTCGACGGTGATTGGATTCGAAAGACGAGTAGGCCAAAAAAAGACAGTGCGCATTTCTGTCATCTCCGAATCCTCATTCCTCCCCCGAGCCCGAGCCCGAGCCCGAACCCGAGCCCGAACTTCCCGAATCCGAACCCCGAGAGCTGTGCTCGGCTCGGTGGCCGCCGCATGAATTAACCCCTTCTCGCGACCCGCGACTACTCCCCGCCGCGACGTCCACTCTTTGGCTTGGACCGGAGAAATCTGAGAGCAGGGGAGAGCTCAGTCATCAGTCACCTTAAGTCGTCTATCGTCTGGTCCGATACGAGGTTCGCCCCCCGAGTTCGGGGACATCATCGGGACATTATTATGGCCAGTCCGGTGGTTGGCACTGGATATAATTTCAAAGTGGTTTTGCTCGGTGAGGGATGTGTCGGCAAGACCTCGGTCGCTCTTCGATATGTCGAGGACAAGTTCAACGACAAGCATATCACCACGCTACAGGTGAGTCCTCCTACTGTGAAATTTGCTTTTCCAGCCCCTTTTCACTTTTTAATCCTACTCGAATTTCTACATATGTACATATGTACCTACTTTTAAAAAGGAGCTTTCGAAATTGTTTCGCGGCGCACACGAGTCTCCTGGTAGGTTTTTTTTCTTATTCGAAGTCTGCAAAGAGAGAAAGCAAGTTGTATATACTAACTAATAATAAAAGAATTAGAAAAATATTGTAATTTCCGGCGTATATAATACTGCGATTGGGATTTGGGGAAGCCAATCTCTTCCTTAACCTAGCTCTTCCCTAACCTCTTTGACGCCTAGCGCTCGCGGGAAGGCATCTCGATACGTTTGCTTCGTATATGTTTCAGGCGTCGTTCCTGAATAAGAAATTGAATATCAATGGGAAAAGAGTCAACTTGGCGATATGGGACACTGCCGGGCAAGAAAAGTTTCACGCATTAGGACCAATTTATTACAGAATGTCCAATGGTGCCATTCTCGTGTACGACATTACGGATGAGGATACCTTTCAAAAGGTACGACTACAAATATCTATATATAAATATATCGTACAAAGTATTTTTGTATCAATGATGAATAATGAAATTGAACAACTTTTTATGCATGTTGTCAGGTAAAAAACTGGGTGAAGGAGCTTAAGAAGATGTTAGGTAGCGAAATTTGCTTAGTGATAGCAGGTAATAAAGTGGATCTGGAGAAGGACAGGAACGTTGCCACAGAGGAAGCTGAAGAGTAAGTTTGACGAATCTTCTCTCTTATATAGCATTATTATCAAGTAAATATAGCACATGACCACCAATGAATCTTCTTTCCTCAGGTATGCCAAACAAGTGGGAGCTATGCATTTTCATACATCAGCCAAGTTAAACCAGAACATTGAAGAGATGTTTCTAGACTTGACGCAACGCATGATGCAACGTGCGGATGAGGCTGAGCAAAAATCCACACTTACGAGGACCAATAGTACGCGTCGCAATGTCGTTATGGTCGAGGACGAGGCAGAACAAACTCAACCGAGTAGAAGTTCCTGCTGTGGTGGTGGTGGTAGTGGTAGTGGTGGCAGTGGCGGTGGAGGTGATAACGGTGGCTTTTCGTAGACCTTTAAAATCAATTTACTTTTAATTTCAGATACAAGGTCTAATTTCGGTAATTTACTAACTATGTACAGGATGGCGTATCTCTGATGTGACAAATTACTACTTGCAAATCGTAGTTTGTCGTATTACAAATGTTTCATCTTGTATATACACAAGGCCAAGAGTGTTAAGTATGTATGAGTGTGCACATGTATGCCTATATACATATATGTATATTTTTAGCTGCGGTAATTCTTGGATAGCAAAGATACTTGTATATTTGTGTGTGTATATATAAAAATTTATGTGTCACAATTACTTGTCTGTACCTATATATATATATAGGTACAGACAAGTAATTGTGACACATAAATTTTTCCGAGGCAGATTCCACATGCCATTTTGTTGAAGAGAGATGAATTGTTAAAATTTTCGATAAAGACTTTAGATTGCATGCATTATATGGCTGCAGCCTTTCATTGTCATTTGCGAACATCGTCGGATAAACCTCATTTTTCTGGACAGATTTGCCTCTCGATTAAACTTATCTTTTCAAGTAATTTCTCATTCAAAACAGTCGTGAAGCAGAATGTATAAGTAATGTCACTTCTTTCCAATGAATCGTCATTCCAGATGCTACTTTTTTTTCATAAATATATATGATTGCATGAGTGCAGTGTGTTTCTCTTTATTACTTAAATCACGCATTTATCATAAAGAAGAAGCAATGTCTGTAAACATATTAATCTAGCTGTTTCGAGTTTCTCAATCTTAGTGTAGTTGCCAAAATTTTGTAAAAGGCAAAAAGGTAAATGCTTCGTCCGAATCATCATCCCATTTTTCCAATGCCGTCTTTCGATATAAGTACATGTAATCTTTGCAATCCACAAATTGCTACAAACTGATTAACTAAAAGTTAGCTAATCATTAGACAGCGCGGTCTTGTCGCGAGACGAGGGCATTTTCAAGGGAGAACAGAAGAAGACTTCCAGCTTTTATCCAAAACGATAGTTTGGATTATTGTACATATTAAGTGCTGATAATTTTATTGCATTGATTTGGATCGTATATTAAGTAACACGCAATATGTTTATTCATCTCAAGTTATATAAATTAGCGATACAAGAGAGTTGTTATTTAAATTATTGTTACTGTAAGTTATTTTATGAACATAAAATGGTAACTCTTGTAATAACGTTACAGAGAAACGCTTCATTTAACATTTATCCACCTCGATCCCATCGTTACGAAAGTTAAGTTTTGCTTATGAATTATACACAAAACTGAAGACCTATAAATAAACATGCTTTATTACACGTTCTATTGACAACAACGAGGAATGCAATCGAGTCACATCAGTTCTATATAGGTCTGGGTTAGTCTTTTTTTTATGATAGAGAGCGGATTGAGACTGCCAAGCTCATACTTTATCCCAGTTACCTATAATGGCAGGACTATTTGAGGGGATATACAAATCTATGGTTTGCTACGCGAGAAATTGCCAAGTCTCGTATTCTTACACTTAGACGACGGACAAACTTACCGAGTCTTTATAGACAACACTTGGCATCTAATACATGTTATATTTTTCCCTTTTTTTTAATTCTCTTTCTTTCTTTAATTTCTTTTAGTTCTCGTTATAACATCAAGTGAAACTAATAACAAGATGATTGTTTTGAGATCATAATTAAAAACTATTATGAAATCACTAGAATTTACTCGCGCGCGCGCACAAATCTTCCTTATTACATCTATCTCGTCTCTTTTCGAGTTTACTTAAATACAGTATCACATATACTATAATTCGTTAGACCACAATTATTATTGAATCATGAATTTTTGTAATATATACAAATATATACTCTTTGCAAGAAATGCAAAGGATGCCAAATATTAAAATGATTTGTTGCAATTTTCCTATTGTAGATTTAAAATGTATATCAAAACATTTTATGAAAATTTCGTTTCTACAAGATCTTTAATTAACATGATTAATACAACACAATGCGATCGAACAACTTTAACAATTTTGATTTTAATGAAAAGAAATAATAAAAGACGATATTATTATGCAAATGTGAATCCATTAAAACGAAAATTATAATCTATTTGATAACAATTATTAATTTAATTTAAAGTTTTTAATTGAATAAAGAAAATAATAAGATAAAAATAACTAAAATCTTAAAAATTATACATGAAATGCGTGTGATTTATGTAATGTGCTAAAAGAAATTAATTCGTTGTTTGAAAGTTTTAATAATTATTAAGCGATTTTTTTTAATCTAAATAAAAATCGGGATAAATCACCGTTTATTTCTCGATATTCCAACGGAGGCATCCCGCTCGACATTTTTTTTTCATCCTCGAATATATTATTATATATTTTCTTAAGCGTTATTAAATAGATAAACATTATTTCTAGATACTCTTACATATATTCACTGTGTGACGTTCTCAATGTATCTTTGGTATTTGGTCATAATTTTTCTCTAAATATACAGACGTTTCTTGGAGCTGGTGTTCCAATATCGCACAGCTGGCATCAATTCGAACGTTTTATTCTTTCGTCCGAAAATTATTATACCTATTCGTATTAAAAAATCTTGTGCAAAATCACAATTGTGTAAATGAACAATTGAATGTTTCCTTCTATCCTCCTCTTTTTCTCTATCACGTAGAATATAAAAATATTTCGGCAAATGAAAATGTGGACGTGTAGTTAGTTGAATGTTACAATTAGGCCTTCGGTGCTGTCGCTTTTAAATAATAAATATCTTATCTTGATAGGTGAATAAAAAGTCTATAAATTGATTGATGGGTCCTATCGCAGAGAGAGACATTCCACGCGCTGGCGGTGCTCTAACTAGATTCGGTCCAAATACAACCGCGAGATTACTAGAAGTCATCTTGTTCAAGTCGCATCGGTCCATTACCTATATCAATAGCAAGAAAGATATAGATAAACGTAAAGATCGATTTTTCATCGGGACTGCGAATATTGGTTACGTACCCTCGATAAAAATTGTACGATGTATTTAAGAACTTGATAGTTATCTTCAGGGAGTTTCTCCAATATTAATATCTTAACTTTACGCGGACGTTCATCTTTTGATAATACTACAGTAAAACAAAAATAAAAAAGTTTAAAGAAATACATACTGTCGCTGTAATACTTGGAAAAACAAGAAAAGGAAGGAATATAATATATATATGCTCACTTTGGAATTGCGTGATTTCGTCGTACAATTCGTAAGTCATAAGAGGCTCGTCTAGCTCACGGAGAAAAGTCTTAAGTAAAACTGCGGCGATATGCGGGTCTCCTTGGAAATCAATGGGTAAACCTTGATTACAGCGATTCTGAAGTTCTTTGATTACCGCTACATTAGCCGATCTTCTGAATATCCCCTCTGTCTCTAGAGCTGAAACAACGATAAAACAATTGTCAATTGGAATATAACAAGATGAAGCTGATTATTTTTGTTGAAATATCGTACCGTCAGGGGTATCGAGAAATTCTACACACTGTCTTAGAATCGGTGGTATCGAATCGCCATTATTATTTTCTTTTATGAATTGCAGACTAGCACCGAACTGAGTTGTGCCAACTGGTGTGACTACCGCGCTTTGTGGTGGACTCGCCGGCAAATTTTTCTTATTTTTCATCATCAGCTGTTCATTGTGTCTGAAAAAAGCATCCCATGTGAACTACATCTGCGTGCAATTTGATTTGACATAAGATTTTATTCTTCTAAAATACTATTTTGCATAATAGCATAACTAAATTGCATACTCTATCACTTGAGGTGGTATAATTAGTTGATCCAGGTTAACGTATTGTGCTAATTCCTCCAGATAATTAACATACATCATTTTCCGTCCGAATTTTACACTGCAAAGATAAATATAATAAATTATGCAATATATTATATATGTAAGTACTCGAGAAAAGAGTATCCAACTCTTTCATTTAGAAAAGAAAAGGTTTTACATATACCTAATAGCTGGTTTAAATATTTGCCATACAATCCTAATAAAATTAGTCGGATGCACTAGATACAGAGCTTTGAGATTCTTCTTGTATTTTCTATCAAACGCCTTATACGCTTGCCACAACCAAGATAAGGGTGGCTTATTTTTCGACGTAAGGCCATAATGAAAGTAGACGAGACTATAATCTTGTTCCACGAACATATCCAAAGTATGAGTAAGGTACCTATAAGAAAGAAGTTTATTTTGTTTTATTTTATATATAT
>NW_017305611.1:3399863-3407795 GCF_001594115.1 Trachymyrmex septentrionalis
GAAAGCTAGTACCGAGAAAACAGATAAAAACTTGGCACATACAACTATTGGAAATGATATAGGATGACTCGCGATTTTTAAATAATTTGCAGGCAATTGCAAGACATATTGTTTGCGATGGAATAAATGTCTCGTGTGTCATTTTTATGACATAGATATATCGCAAACTCACCTGAGGAGTTTAGCGTGATTAAAAGTCTCTTTTCCAATGGGGGGCAATTTGCAAGCTGACACAACAATTATTTTACGACCAGCACTATCGTCGCCGACTACCTCTACGATACCATGTCTGGATATGTCAAGATAATCTTCCTCATCAGCGAGCTCTCCATCTAAAGCAGCCAGATCGTCCGCTATTCGTTAAAACAGACAGATTTGTTGTGACATCAGATTGTTCATTTCCTAAGCGTGCTCTTGCAACAAATTTGTATCAACTAAAAATTTTATTTAGCAAGAACAATTCGAATCCTCGGAGCAATCTTATTTTATTAGGAAAAAAAAGGTATATTTCACATCAAAATATTTACTCACTTCAAATGTTATGATTGTACATAATGTTATTGTTGCAAAATGGATTAAGAAGAAAGCAAAACAATTGTCACATTCCCTTTCCTTTTTCATCCTTACGCCATGCAATGTAAAAACAAGCTATACAATGTTCTACACATAATTCACCTGCTATGCCCCGAGAATGCCATGACATTTACTGGCTACTAACAGAAGGTAAAAGGTCACACACCAGATTCAATAACTGGAGCATCTACCAAAGCTTCCTCAAAGTTCTCCTCAATTGTGCCGTCACTCACTGGGCTTTCCATATAATCCATCCCAGCACCTATGCTACCGCTCACCAAATCCAATTTCCCTTCCAGAAGTCTTGCCGCTGTAAACATTAAGTTAACTTTAAACAATTACCATAGCTGCTGCATTATATACATATACGTATATACATATACGTATAAAACATATTTTTTACACAACACTAAACGAGATTTTTCACTCTTTTTGTTTCTCTAGATTAGAAATAAGAAGATGAATCTACTGCTATTTAATAAAACAGATTTAACAAAACATACATTTGATACATATAATTTACCATTATTTGAAGTAGTTTGCAATTCTGTATCGTCAAATTCCAGATTTGGTTCGTAATCGTGATAATCTGATAGGCTAGGATATGGATCTTCACAATCGTTGCCCATTCCTGTTAAATGTCAATAGAAATGAGTCGACAATAAATAGAAAACAGATGAAAATGATGATACCTTGCATGCGTCACAATGTGTGCCATGAGCAAGATTTAAAAAAATCTTATCTCTGTAAATATATGATATATGAAACCTAATCAGTATTACACCGCATATTTAATAGCGAATTGGAGTTTTGCGTTAATGTAGACGATCGTTAAGTCACCGAGAGTTCTTTTCGTAACATAAAACCTGCGATTTTTGTACAACCTACACTCGCGGATGTAATGACAATCGCAAACGCATGATGCTTTCTATTTACACAGACTCCTAGCCGATAGCTCTTAGCGTCTCGCTTCTGCTGGTTTTTGATTTGATCCGCGTCGGGTCGAGTTCACATCGACAGGCTTCGCCTTCGTCTCGGCGTCCTTTGTTTGTCAAAAAAAATCGACGTCGTCTGGCGTCTCACCTGTCAACGTCCGCGACGGACTTAACGTCGGCTGGTAGTCCGCCTCCATCCTTCCCTTCCAGCGTTGATGCGGGCAGGATCAGGGATGACGACGCGGCGGACACCGCGACGTGGCCGCGATCGGTGGCGAATTATCGATGATATCTCGGCGATCTTACAGACAGCTGCCCACGATGTTATCCTTGCGCGGCGACATTATCCGCTTCCTCGCGAAGTGTGCGACTTAGTACGAACTACGACTACGACGTGCTCTACCTATATGGATCACTACGGATCACGTCGCGTCACGTCGCGTCACGTCACGCTTTCATATGTCGTCATGTCGCGCGAGTACGAGTCGTCCGTCGCAGTCCGCGTATTCTATCCGCCGTTGTCGTCGCGCCGGTCGCGCGTCGTGCCGTTGGTTGGTGGTTATTATTATTATTATTACTATTGCATTTTGTTGCGATAAATACATATATATGTATATATCGATACTCCGATTTCTGGTACAAATCAGACCATCGATTTATGTATGTCGATCGATACGCAAAAGATATGAATTTACTTGTATACTTTTACAGATCCATGAAATAAACCTAAAAATTGATCTGTATCTATATTCACACACACACACACACACACACACACACAATTTTCTGTATACATATAATGTATTTATAAAATGTGTAGTATATAAAAAAAATAAAAAATATAATTAATATACACATGTACGTACATATATGATTATGTTACTATTGTAGATAGTATACAGTATCTCATATCAATTTCTGAAATACTTATAAGTAGGATATCATATGCGACGTATTATAAACATTGTGAATTACGTAAGTAAATTCGAAAAAAATACTATACTGAAATGTTAGAAAAGTTCGAAAATGGGATATTGGGGAATTAATTGCTGAAATATTATACAATATTGCGAAAGATTCTGCGTAATAATACGAATTTATTTTTATATATGTATATCTACTACAAGAATAACGTATGACGATAATAATGATATTACACACGCGCGCGCGCGCGCGCACACACACACAAAACAACGTAAAGTTATACATACATATGTTATACATACATATGTTATACTAATTGATAAATGCTAAGAAACAGATTTTTATTTAACTATTTGTCATTTTATTTAGTATAAATCGATGATACAAAATAAAACAGTATACTATCAACGCGACAATATGTATATAGATAATATATTGTTTGAGGAATGTATCAGATACAAAAATACATACAAAAATCACACAAAATCACATACAAAAATAGAGCCTTTTGAATAAATTTTTTTTTATTTAAAACTTTCACGAGATAAAACATAAAATGTTTGATCAATTGAGGAATTGTATCCTACTCGAGAGTACTCAATGGAACATATACCTCTACTTTTTAATGCACATAATTCATGAGAGGAAAGGGTGGGCTTCAAAAATTTTTTCCTTTAAACAAATTTATTTTAGATAAAAAGATATCACTATTAATTTAATGAAAATGTATTTTGTCGAAATTTAGTAATAATTCATAATTTATCAATTATTATTTATATGCATATGTGAATTATGAACTATTATTTAAAATATACATATCTTTAATTTTCCTAGGATGCAGATACAATAGAAGGAATAACATACGATTTCAACCTTGCCAGAAATTGAATCGGAATATATAGTTTTCGATAGATTAACATCGTTATTCCTTATTTCCTCCGTTATCATATCTGCATTCTTAATCTTTTCTTTACACACACATACATGCCATGCGCACACATACACACGCACGCACAATTATTAATAATTATATTTATTAAAAATACATACTTCTTTCGAAACTGAATCTACAGCAATTAATTAATGTGATTGATAAACAGATTAAAAATAATTGATAGATCATGAATTTAGAATCAAGTATTATAAACGATCAGAATAGAAAAGAAATTTGATTAGAAAACAAAATTTTATAACATTATTAATAATTTTAATAAGTGACGATTTGATACTAAAAATAACTTTATTTTCTTAACATTTTAACATTATTTAATAATATTAAATAATGAATTTGGCTATATTATAATATAATAACTTTATCAACAATATTTGAATCAAATTCCTAAACCAAAAAAAGTTTTTTGTAACCGATTAATATAATTGAGTATTCAAAAATATGATCGAAAATTTATGTTCATTACAATGTTAGTGTTGTCAATATTGACGGAATTAACATTTTCATATCAAAATTGAATTGCTTGTAATAAAATTAGAAAATCAGTCCTCAATTCAATCATTTCCGCGCTCTTCATAGTTTTTAAATAAACAGTACATATACTGTCATATATCAGATGTTTGATAACAAAGAGTGGAAATTAGGTTAAAAAAAAAAACGAATTACCATCTTCCTTTGATAACAAACGAGCCAAGTTTTCGTTATCATTCTTTAACTCTTTTCTTTGTCCTCTATATCTCTTCTATTTCCTTCCTCTTTTCCTTCTTTATCTCCTACTCTCTATCTTCTCTCCTAATCTCATCGTCTTTCTTTAAATCTTGAAATCGACTTTGTGTTCAAGCAACATGTTATCCTCCGGTGGCAATGATAAGCAAGCTCGCAAAATGTTTTCGATAGCAGCCCGTTGTCGAAATAAGGCATTTATCACTGGAGTCCCGTGGGGCACTAGTGGGGCTTTGCAGAGATATGATAAAATAGAAAGTATACTATGGAAGCCAGAGAATTCTTCGTCATCATCGGTATCCGCTTTCTTAAAGGTAATACGAGAGCATAATTCAGCTAAAATGACAAGATCGAGAATGATGGGAGTCGCAAGAAGCGAATCTTCACATGTATTATGGATTACGATGGTGTTGTGACCGCCTAGCATGATTTCAGAAGTGTACTCATCCATAGCTCTCTTGCTGTCACCTGGAAATAAATATAAAGGTAAATTTTTATAAAAATCCCAGAAAAATACAGACTCGATTTTTCAGAAATTTGGTGAGAATCATAAATATAAAATCGTCAACTTTTTCAAGAAATTGTTAACATTTTTTAAAAAACTTGAAAATTTTCAACATTTAAAACATTTTGTAAGAATTCTAAAAAAATTTTAAAACATTCATCAGAAAACTGTATAATTGAAATTATCTCTTACAAATAAGCATTCCTTTAAGAGACATCTGTAGGTTCAGCACCATATACATGCATATACATAAACGTGCACGCACGTACAAACGTAACATTTTAAATAACTTTTCGAAAAATTTCTTATTCTTAGAAGATGTTCCAGATAGTGAAATGCAAAAGATAAAAGCTTACCGACGTAGGGAACGTATTTGATGACGACACAGTGGTCCGGCTTTTCTCCAGGCTTATAGAGAATCTTATTGGATTTCACTATATCATCTACAACGTTACTCTTGGAGATCTGTGTGTGAGATCGATTATGTGATATAATATATACATAATACATAATACACGCGCACACACACACGCGCGCGCGCGCATATTATGTATATATTATACCATATTTTTTTTATTTATAATTTTATATATATATACCGCTTCCTTACTTCAAAAGTAATACGAATAAAAAATATTTTCAAGTTATTATCACGAATAAGTAAAGTAGATTATACCCTATTAATCTCTCAAAAGTGAACTAACTTTATAAAAAGTCGTAACAATACAAAAAAAGATTTAAAAAAAATTTATGCAATTAAAAAAGGCTGCTTTTTAAAAGTAAAATAAAAATGACGAAAATAACACTATTAATCATGTTACGATAAGATTTTCTTTTTGTCAATAAGATTATTTGATAAATTATTTAATCAAATAATTATTATATAATAATAATTATCATTTGATCAATTAATGTATTTTTGACAGATATAATCTTATTTTAAGAGACGTTTTGAATACAAGTATTTAGATTACTACTTAAAAATATAACTCTTAAATTTTTCAATTTTTTATCTCTATTACAGTTAAAAGAGAGGAAGAGGAGGAGGAACATATGTATAAAAATCAAATATATCATACATATCAAATATATCATTTCCATTTTCTTCTTCATATTATATACCTCTTTTGAGCGAAATTGCTGCGGTGCAGATAGATTGTATCCATCGTTGTTCCCTAAATGGTTGTAGCTGACAATCGACACTGGCTTTATACCAGCCGATACGAGAAAATCCATAAGAACGGACTTGAGTTTTGTTTGACCGGACTTGAAGTCGTCGCCACCGACGAATGACTTCTGTTTCTTGGCTAACTCAAGAGTACCCGGCACAAAAGTGTTTTGTGGCGATCCATTGATATAGGTACACTGGAAACATTTTTTTTATGTATGAAGTAGCTCTCATTTCCGCTCATTGCAATTTTTAGTTAATACATTTATGTAAATACAAATAGAGAGGAAGAATATATACTTATATAGTTATTATTAGTTTATATAATAAGAATGGAAGAGAAATATGTAATTGTAAAAGGAAAAATATTTTGTAGTTAAATATATTTATAGTTCCACATCTTCAATTATGATCAAGTATTATTAATTATCGTGTATATTTATATTTAGTAATAGTTACTATTACTTGATAATATTCACATATATTTCTAGAAATACTTTTACATCATAAACAAAAAATTAATTTCAAATTACATCTAATTTTGTCCTGCTTTTAAATTAATAATTACAATTTATTAGTCATTATTAACCCTGTCGGAGGCATACTTTTACTTACTCTATAGGCACTCTTTGTATAGGCCAAATTTTTTTACTGTTCTAGACTGTCCAAAATCTTGAAAAATTCAGGTTTACTTTCCAACATCTCTATTACATTGTTAAATAGTTATTGAACTTAAACGTTTTATTTAATAAAAATTGAAATTTATGCCAAGAAATTTACGAATAAATTTTATCCGGACAAAAAGACTCGGTATGTCTACGAAGGGTTAAAATTATTCATTAATTATTTAATATTGTTTATTAAAATTATTAATTTTTATCATTAAAGTGAATCGATTTATTGAACCGTGATCGTCTAAGTGATCTGTAAAATCTTGAGAAAATATAACTGTTGGCTATTTTTTTTAATAATCGTTATATTGAACGACTATTGTTAAATAATAATCTGAGCAAGTATATATCCTTCATTTTCTTTATTAGTAAAAAAAAGAATTGTATATGAATTTTAGTTATACTCCTTCTAGAGCCGCTGCTACAGCAAACATGGTGCTGGGACTGATCTCTGAATGATCTTCCTCGATCGACTTCAATAGATTGTCGGCTGTATCGTTGACACCTGTTATAATCTCTGAGAACCTTTCAGTATTTGCGGTCCATAAGACAATAACTTGATCGAGACTTTTTGCAGTCTTAAACTGCTTTATATCATTGCGAATTAAATTAAGTTGCTCGGCCTTGGTACCCATGATGATGTTATTTGCTCTTTTGCCCTTCGTAAGAAAATTTCGCAAATATTTATTGTTGTAATAAGAGAATTGTAATTTAACTGATAAAAAAAAGCGCAATATACAATGTTACATAATGTAATAAATATGATTCTTATACACATGTACTGTATGCATGGAGAAGAAAAAAATATGTAATATTAATATAAAAGAAAAGATATGTACAGATTTTAATACACTAATGTACAAAAAAATAAGAAAAATTTCACAAATAAGGAACATTTGCATATAACATTATTATTATTATTAGAAACGTATGTAATATAGAAAATGTCAATAAAAATACAAACAGAAATTTATCAATAATTACAAAAGATACATTTCTACTCGATCTTTAATCAATTTAGAATAATTACAAAGTTTATATTCTTATTCTTGATTGGATGTACACTCGTATATACACTCTTTTCAAATAAACGTAAAAATTTTACATATAATAGTTTTGTAATTTTTTATAGTAATATTTATCTGTTCCTTATAGTAATATTTATAAAATATGGAAGACATTGAAAATTACTGATACCTCTTAATTGTTTCACAGTTGAACGTGTTGTCACCTTCAGTTTTCTTACGTGGTACCATATAATGATTTTCCGTCTTGAAAAACTAACAATATAATTTAGCTTTTTAAATCTTAAATAATACTATAAAATTTTATTATTTAATCTCTACAGATTTTGACACATTTTTTCCTTAAATTTTCTTGCATACGCACCTATAATGATTTTTCGTTTATTTTCTCTTCAAAAAAAAATATGTCCATAAGAATCCACAACAATATAATGAATTTCTTTATACAAATTACAA
>NW_017305611.1:3407895-3411280 GCF_001594115.1 Trachymyrmex septentrionalis
GTCATTTTTACTCCACACCACATACATCCTTATTTTAAGACTCTATATTCTTTTCATATATTCTATCGGTATCAAATCTAAACTCAGTTTATCAGTCGAGTTACATTAGTATATTTTGCTGACAATAATAATCTTCCTAAAATTCTTCATACAACAAAATTATCTTTTAAAAAAAATTTAAAAAGATTATAACAAATTTAGCGCAAATATAATTTGCAAAATAAATTTTTAAGTAAAGAACAAATTCCATGAAGTTGTTCTAATGCTATCTAAACGAAGTAGGAAACATTATACGAAGGAGAACTATAAGAAAACTGAAAATAATAATTTTATTTCATAGCGAAAATCATACGTTAGATTTTACATTTTACGATTAATTAAAAAATTGTTAGACAATAAAATTGCTAATATAGGAGATAGACGAAAATTCATGTTGTATGTAAGAAAACCGAAGGTTTTATGCAGAAATTTTTATTTTGATTGCTCAGCTTTTATAATCCATTGTTAAGGATCTATCGTAAATTTCGCCTCAACACTGTTAAATTCTAGCAAAATTAAAATTACCTGGTTCGAAGCGATGAAATCAGGATAGTATATGCTCTTCCTGGGCCGCATGTGAATCATATAGGGCCGCAACTGTACCTGCAGATTTACATCCAACACTTTGGCACGCGTCATGGCTTCCGCGAGGTTTACATCTGAAATATCCCATCCATCAATCTCGATGTCATCGGGATTCAGCATAGGTAGCATGCTAGAGATGGGTACATAAATATCTTCCCCTTTGATTCTTCTACCCAATTTCACCGTGGATGCTTGTGTTAGGGAACCATACCTGAATACAATAGAAAAAAACGCACACAATAAAAATGGTACAAAATAATGAGGTCGCATGCCACGAAGAAAATGTACGATAGAAAATGTGCGAAATTTCAAGTTGAAATAGACGTAATAACACAAGCTAAGCTATAATGGTAATAATAAGATATAAATAAATTTCTGGAAGAGACATACCAGTTGGCAGTTTTCAGACCTTCTTTCGTCTCCCACGATAATTTAAGCTTGTTTGCCAATAAAGCTGCTGTTATGGTACTACCGTTGTTACCACCCCAGCCTACCAGCATCAAGCCTAGCTTCGGAACTTTTATCATGGTCCTGATCAGCAATTTTGTCGACATAGGTGTCACCTGCAAGACAAGAAACAAAATCCGTACTCTTGAAAAAATATCCCAAAATTGTTTTGTATTCCTTAAAAAAAGACTAAGTATAACACATTTACATAAAAATAAATATATACAAGACAGTCACACACATTTTTCATAATAATGTAAATTGTAAAGTTACGGTATGAGTACAAATAGGTGTGGACTATCTATATACAGGGTGCCCCAGAATGATGGCCAAATATTTCGTGCGCAGGTAGAGCGGACTAAACTAACAATAAGTCGAAAAATTCTCTACCATTTTGCAATGTTTGCAATAGTTGACAAGATATTAATTACAAAAAATCGCCGTGAATATTAGGTCTCAATAATTTTTTACTTATAATTACATATCAACTTTATAGAAAAACAGCGAGACACAAAAATTGTTAATTTTCTTCTCATAGAGTATTGATTTTGAGTTTTCAGAATTTTTTTAGAATACTTTAGTACCGCATTTTTTTATGTTGGAAAAATATAGTTGTCATTAAGAAAATGCAGTAGACTAAAAAGTTGATAAAATTCTGAATATTGGTATACAAATTTTGAATATTCGGCAATTTTTAGTAATTAACATCTTGTTAACTTGCAAAAATTGTAAAATAGTAAACGATTTTTCGACTCAGTTTAGTCCGCTCTACCTGCGCACAAAATATTTAGCGGTCATTCTGGGACACTCTATATATAAGTATAAGAGAAAATTAGAATATCCATCTCTATAAGATTATTACAACTATATCGTTTACGCAACCTTTTACTTGATACAAAAATATTTAATTTTTAATTAATTTTGGTTGTTAATTTAATTTAATTTTGAGAATAATCAATTTATTCTAACATATACAGAATATATATGACAATGAGGGATCGCAGTTAAAAAAAATTTCGGACAATATACAACAAGTTTTGCATCAAGATATATGTAGAAAGGATTGCATTTACATATATTTCATTTTAAGTATAAAAAGTTCTACATTAGTTTAATTAAGGGGAAAAAAAAGACCTATTACAAACATTATTATTTGACCTCCAATTGAGACAATATTCGGAAAATAAAGAAAATACAATTGAATATACAATTTGAAGAAAGAATTGTACATTGATATTGTGATATAACATATATTGAACATGATTGATCGAAATGGTTGCAGAAATCGCGATTTGTCATTGAAATTGAATCCAATCTAACACAAACAGACTTGTACTTAACTGGAAAATGTATCTACATATGTATCTACGTAATCTTCGAATCAATTAATGTAATACATGTAAACGTATAAAAACATATTACATTAATGTATAAATAAAATCAGCACCGTATAATTATAATATAATTTGTACAGACATATGTATATGTATATGCATAAGTCAATAATATTTTTTTAAACTTTCCAATATCGAAATTATATAGTCAATAATTGCGCTAAAATTGTATGTATATAATATAATAAAGTCTTGAATGATCTAGTCTATCTGCAAATAAAAAATATTTATGTGTGAATAGTAGATAAGATATAATATGTGGTTGTACTGTATATGTGCACGCGAGCTTCCAAGGATCGACGTTATTATGGATGGAGACCTTCTAGAGCGGTCTAGAACAATCTCACTCAACAATGCCGTTTATATGTCAGATACATGTCAAGGTTAATTATATATATTAAGGGATGATATAATACGTTTGCTTTTTCTCAATAACAAAGAATTTCTCAATAATAAAAGAAACAAATAAAATTTTATAATCTATTTTTGTAATATGTAATATATAAATTTTAACTTTAAATAAATTAAATGCATAGGTATGTCAGAAAGAGAAAAAGAAGGATCGAAGTTGTGCAAGTGAAGGTGTACGAGAAACAAGTGCAAAAGGCGAGGTGTAATTTGAAAAAATTTGGCTGAAATAATCGAAGAATTTTGCATTTTGTGTAAGTAATATATATATATATATATATATATATATTACTTACACAAAATGCAAAATTCTTCGATTATTTCAGCCAAATTTTTTCAAATTACACCTCGCCTTTTGCACTTGTTTCTCGTACACCTTCACTTGCACAACTTCGATCCTTCTTTTTCTCTTTCTGACATACCTATGCATTTAACTTATTTAAAGTTAAAATTTATATATTACATATTACAAAAATAGATTATAAAATTTTATTTGTTTCTTTTATTATTGA
>NW_017305611.1:3411380-3419818 GCF_001594115.1 Trachymyrmex septentrionalis
TTTAATATGGAGAGAAAAGGAAGATGAACCGTGCAAAAATTTTAGCTAAAAAGAACAGATCTTATGTCCTTTTAACTTGTATAGATTCCAATTTGTGGTGTAATATATATTTATTACTTTACTCTTCCACGAAAGCGAATTTGGAAAATTGTGGTTGTTTATAACAATTTTCAAATTATTTTTGTACATCTTCATGATATTAAATTTTACATAAAAATTTTGTAGAAGCAAAATGAAATTTATTATTGAAAAGAATCCTTTTCATTGTAATTTCATTGTCCAGTATCATGTACAATTTTGTGTGTGTGTGTGTGTGTGCGCGCGCGCGCACAAATGTAATAAAAGGACTGTTAAACTGTTACAACGAGAAAGTTTCGTCGATTGTTTCTTACAGATAAGAGAGCATAGCTTGAGCCTTGACAAGCAGACTACCCCCGATATCGACCAGCCGGGCATATCGGGCGCCGGGCCGGGCTGAGCCGGGCGATGCGAACATTACAGAGCACTAGTGACACACTCGAGACAACTCTGGACGAACGCAACGGATCGATGAACAAATTCTCACCGTGTAAGTATCGCGATCGTTCTCGTCCTCCTCGATTACGTTAATCGTCCGATACTCGTACTCGGCCTCGATGAAATCCTCCGAGTAACGCACCTTTGGCGAATCGACACGCACCTTCAAGTTCGCCATCCTCCGGATACACCTCTCACTTCTCACCTCCGGGATATATGATCACGAGAGCAACAAACGGACAATGTGAAATTAAATTAATACGAAGGGCGAGCTGTAACACAAGTGTGTGTGTGTGTGTGTGTGTTTATATATATATATAAAACACAAGATACTCTGGTTTCTCGCGACGCGTCGAGCACGTACGAGGCGTTGGACTACGTCGTGAGGTGCACCAAATTAAGGAGTCATTCAACAGTTCCGGAATCCAATCGGTAGAATATCGATTCAAATTTCGATTGTTATTATCCCATGAAAATGACCCCTTTTAAACGCGCGTAATGAGACACATTTTCGCACGTGCTCGGAAAAATCACGAGTTATCTTGATGCATTTATCGTACGACGATGGGAAAAAAATGACCTTTACGATTTTTCGAAAAAAAAAAGAAAAAAGAAAAAAGAAAAAATCGCCTATTTCATATACGTACATAACGTAACGGAACGTTTCGAAACTCACCGAAATGTATCAAACTAACATTCGAGTTTCGGCGCGATTCGCAAACGCACCATTAAAAACGAGCAGAGATCGAGAGGAAGGAGAGAAAGAGCGCACACAGATAGCAGCGAGCGAAAAAGAGAAAGAGCTGGCACACGAATCACCGATCACTTATACTGGTCGAGCCTTCCTTCACGACGATTGACGGTTACTAAAACGTAAATGCAGCGCGACCGGCGACCACCGTCGACAGCCGTCGCTATCAGTCTGCAGTCGCTACCGTCGCTATATCGCCGCCGCTTACCGCTAGGCGCTATGCCGCCGCCTCCGTCGCAATTCGCAAGTCGCGATTCCGCGAATCGGTTAGCGATGAGCGACTAAGTCAGCTGACTCAGCATTGATCAATTGATGGCCCTCGAACCGCGCCACGCGAAAATGATATGTATTCAGTTTTCATATTATATTATTAGGCTATATTCCAAAATTCACCGCTAGCGCTAAAAATCTACAGTTTACGTTACGTGTATTACACATTTTCAGCAGTGAAAATGTTTTGAAACACAGCCTTCATTAAGGGCTTTAAAGAGCGGTGATCGAATCAGGTTTGAATCGAAACGATAAGAATTAGAAAAAGGGATGAGATTATGGGGACTTGTCACACAAATGTGTGATATTATCACGAGAATTTTTGCGCGTGTTTATTTTACTTGTCCGTACTCGATATATCTTTATCATGGGCCGCGTTCAGCGGACTCAACACCTGTCAACTGTTGAGTCCGCTGAACGCAGCCAAGATCTTTAAAGCATGATTTTGAAACTGTGTTTAATATACGTTGCCCGTTTTCCTGCTGTGGATTGCTAGCTAAATTAAAATCTTGCCACCGTATTGGCTGCGATACTGGCACTGACGCTTTGCCATTTTGTTTTGATTGCATCATTCTTTTCTTCTATTTACCGCTGCACTGCATTCCAATTTTACAATTTATCTACGATATACTTATACTGGCCAGAATCACCGTCATCTTATCGGCGAGTGCCATTAACTTTGAACAACAAGTAGAAGATTTCTATTTCTAGCGAGAGTAGTGTTTTATCTAAAAAATTCCTTTCTAGATGAAAAATCTGTCGGAAAGAAGTATGGTTTACATTCGGAGGGAAAAATGTACTGCGAGATGTAAAGAGAGAAATAAATTTTATTATAGATTCAATCGTATGTACATATATACATATCACAATCACGTCATTGAAACGCTTGTCCATCCTATCCTATTGAACTTAACCGAGTGGCCGACAACGAAAGAGGAAATGAGAATAGTGAATGTTAGAGAATAGTGTATGTAGATTGTAGAGTGTAGAGAGACGTAAAAGCCTGCAAGAAGGGAAGATAACACAAGGGGGATCGGGCCCGGAGGGGGGAGGGCCAGACGATAAGACACAGGAAGTAGCAAGTTAAACCGGTGTCGAATTACGTATTGAAGATCAAGCCCGATCTTGATCTGCGTGTCTGACGTACAATAAAAAGTTGCTTTATGTTATATAGGTACTTACAAGCTGCATACTTATATTATTTCGACCTAAAGGAGGACAACCATATCGTACGTGGATGGCCATGATGTGAATTTGAATTCTTCAGTTACGTACGGTAACTACGTGATATCTTTCCATTAAATTTATTTGTAACTTTCTTTAATTTATTAAGTCAATTTAGTCAAGTGTAAGTAATAGCCGCATATAAAGATTAGGTAGTTTCTTCTTTACTTATTAATATTACTATTGCGATGGAGATAAAAATTATTCCTTGATTACCTATAATACCTATAAGTATAAGGTTGTCCCCTGTTGTAACAGGGCAATGCCAAGTTAAAAAGTTGATTAATTTTAATTTAAAACTTCTAATTTAATTAATTTAATTATGAATTAACTTATGTATCTTAACCAAGTTAAATTTTTAAGGCTGTTAACTTTCATATAAAATAATACAATTACCAAGTTTTAATTTAACATTTGGGACTCTCAAGTTCAATAAAATTGTCGTGTGAAATAATAAGGGCAGTTGAGAGCAACCGCAGTTGACATTAACGTATATCTATTCATATATAATATTTACATTTAAGTAATTTTTTTACATGGCTTCTCATTTTCTTTTATGAATACATACGAATGTTTCGACTTACATCGCGCGTCCATAGGCTCAAAATTTTTCTAACAACTCTCGTACACTAGTTTAGCTCTCATACACAAAAAATAGACTCTTTGAACAGTAAGGTTCACAAAACGTTAGTAACAGATCACGACACGGCGCTAATCAAACTCGTAAACCCTTTGACACCTCTATAACGAAATTTTGTTAATTCAGTACGTAATTATAATAGTCGGATAAAAATGTTAGGTATAGAAATGTACTAATGATTGGTACATATTGAAAAAGTGTTTATTTGAAATAGACGTGTTATGTAGGGGGGTACGTAATGTACTTTTATTTCTATAAAACACACATACGCACACACATACAATTACATAAATAAATAAATATATATGTATGTGTGTGTGTGTGTGTATGTGTATATGTATACAATGTATATATGTATATAATAATTAAAGATAAAAGAGAGAGGTGAAAGAAGAGATGGGGAGGGGAGGGGAGGGAAGGAGGAAAGAGAAGAAAAAGAAAACTTGGAAACTGATTTTTATAATAAATATATTCAATTTGACGCGATTGTTCCATTTTCCTGATCGATTATTGTAAATGTAGGGATCCTGTAAAATTCTTTGCAACTCCACGATTCACTATCATCATCGAATAAAGCATTTATCGATGATGTAGTTTGCTTTAATTTTTCTGATGGTAACAAGAATATTAACGATATTGCCATGATAATGTGCCAAACACTGTGCACATACTGCAACAAAATAAATAAACAAGAAATAATAAGACTCTTAAAAGAAGACAATATGTATCCATGATTTAATAACAAAATCCATTTTAGCCACAACACTCATAAAAGAAAATGTAAATTCTACAATAAAAATGCATCTTCTCAAAATCTTTTACCACTTATGAAATTAAAAGTTTAAAAATTTTTATTTTTTTTTAAATTCGATATAACGTGAGATACAGTTGACAATGGTATGGAGATTATAGAGCTGTTTTTTAACATTTCTTCAAAATGTTCACAAAAAAAATATTTATTTATGATATGTAATTCTTTGAGGCAGTAAAATTTATAAAATATACACATGTTGTGTGCGCACACACGCACACACGCATAAACATACGTACTTGATAATTTTTCTCCGTTTCAATGAAAGAATACAGTAATAAACCTGTAATAGCAAAGAGTAAACCTAGTAGTATCTTTCGGCTTGGCTTCTTGCATTTTCTGGATTGAAAGGTACGATAGGTATGTCTGAAAACCTATAACAGAATTTGCTATTTTCTTATTAATTCTTGATGCAGCAATTTAGTTATTTCTGATCGTGAATTTTGATCATGTTCTCTATATTTCATTACGAAAAATTATCTCTACTTATATTTAAAATTATTTATCCTTATTTATTCATTCATTAACATTTTTCCTTTGGTGCAGAACCATCCGATTAATCAGATTAAAGAAAGTCATTCTAGATTACCGGTATAATGATACCCAATGACAGCGGTATCAATATACTGATTAAACACATCCTGTTTATCTGCACTCCAAAACTGATGACGAACACTCCTGTCATATGGCATAATGGTACAATAGTGTTTGGTAATTCTGCCATTGCTATCAATGTCATCCAAAATGCCAAAATACTCGAAAAAAAATCCATGTATTGTAAGATCTGTATCAAATAAATATATTATCTTATAAATATAATGTACTGAAAGTATGAAGATGTAAATTTTAATAATTCAGTTGAAATTCATTCATTTTCGATTATAAAATATGTGTGTGCATATCATGAAAGAGAGGTAAACTTCTTTTTATTATTATTCATTAAAGATAATTGAACTAATTGCTTTCTTTCATTTTTAATGAAATTTAATATCATATTAGAATTTTATTTTTCTAGACTAGAGTACAATTACTCTTAAAAGTAGGATATCTAAAAACAAGAGAAAGAAAGATTCGAAAGCATATACCTCGTACTTCGTAATGCAAAATCGACCATTTTCATCACAAGCGTGATACAGAGACGAGAACAGCATCGTAACCAAATACACCAGTCCTTCGGCGTACAACTTTCGTTTTACGGCTACGTATACAGCTGGTATGAAAAAAACATTGCTCGTGATGAGCAGTATAGTGCTCATAAGAGAAATAGCAGGAATGGTATTTGAAATATCTGTACAATCCCATCCTGTGTAACCTACGTGATGATGGAAATATTAACAGAAACTTGTAGCTTATTTACACACTTCTGTACTATATAAGTCAATTTCGAATCGTGAATACTTTACGTTACATAAAATTAAAAACAAAATAAAACCATGGCCTAGCTCTCATCTCGGAAGTGACACTTAATTATTGTATATTGATCATTGAAATACATTTTTTTGATAAATGTTTACCTTTACACAGTCGGCCCCAAATGACCTCCAACTAATCTTGATCTTGATCTTTTGATCCTGAAGGAGATCAAGATCATTGATTTTTTTCGTCGTTCGTTATTCATGAAAAAGTTATAAACAGAACAATTTTTATGAATAACATACAATTTTTAAACATAAGGTACATGTTTCAGCATATTTTCCTTTGACACAGGGGCAGGCCTCGGGGGTAGACCTCACTTCCCGTGGAAAGTCGTA
Organism: Trachymyrmex septentrionalis; assembly: GCF_001594115.1. Taxonomy (NCBI): domain Eukaryota; kingdom Metazoa; phylum Arthropoda; class Insecta; order Hymenoptera; family Formicidae; genus Trachymyrmex; species Trachymyrmex septentrionalis. The sequence goes on from NW_017305611.1 coordinate 3,417,344, forward strand.
CGCCTCTTGATTTTAAGGAGACTTCAAAAACAAATTCTCTACTCTAAAACACAAATTGTCTACTTTAAAACAAATTTTTTACTTTAAAAAGCAAATTTTCTGCTTTAAAGCAAATTTTGTTTTAAAACAAAAAAATTTGTATTTTTAAAGCAGAAGAATTTGTGTTTTAAAGCAGAGAATTTGTTCCGAAGCTGAGAATTTGTATAATTGAAGCAGAAAATCTTATTCTAGCCTCACTTACACGGTCTCTCTTATGCTCCTCTATACTACCGATGTGTTTGAAAATTACGTACTATTCATAAAAATTGTTCTGTTCACAATTTTTTTATGAATAATGAGAAAAGCGACGGAAAAGGTCAATGATCTCGATCTCCTTGAGGGTCAAGATCAAGGTCAGTTCGAGATAATTTGGGGCTGACTGTGTAAAGGAAAACATTTACCATTTTTCTTTTATTATTATATTAAATTGCAATTGCAAATATATTACATACAATTAATAACATTTTTATGCTTTTCACTTTCATAATGTTTTTATTTGTATAGTGTATGCCATGGTATACTTTATATTTAACACAAATATGAATTCATTCTCTTTTTGAGAATCTGTAATAAAAATATTGCTTTCCATATATTAAAGGAGTGTGAAGCGACAAAGAATGAATTGTGGATGGAAGAGTTTATAGGGGAAGAAGGCAGAGGTCTGGCAGAGGAAACAATGAAGAGGATAAATAAGGCAAGAAAGGAGGCGAAAGAGAAAAGAGAAACAGAGAAGGAGAATGTTATGTATAACAGCTGGACTTTTTATGACAATAATTACATGTATCACAGTTTACGATGAGGCGAATTCGGTCAATGCGGTTAATAATAATTCGGTTAATTCAGTACAAGTATTTTTGATACACACATACGCACATGTGCACGCGCACGCACGCACGCACGCACGCATAGCTAGTTAGACGGTAAGAATATCAAGGCTCGGCAGGTATATGTAAATTACGTTAATTTGCGATAATGGGCTAGACTAGAATGTAGGACAGGGTAGTGAGTTCACAAAATAGATAGTTTTATATTCGTTTGAAGTTATTAAAATTTATTTAATGTAGTGGGATGGATTATTATATGTGTGTGTGTGTGTGTGTGTGTGTGTGTGTGTGTATGTTTTGTATAGAATGTAAACTATACAAAGCCATCCTAAGTTGCGTGGCAAAAATTGAAATAAATAAATAAATAATGAATATTGCTTTCACAAAATGGGGGGGATGCTTTGCTCGTGTGTGGTCTTGCGTGTATACTTTGTATGGAATTATAAACTTGTGCGAATTGAATAATCTGTTAATATTATGATTAAAATATTCGATTTAATTAAATCTCATTGTAATTCAAACAATGAAATATATAACTACGGGCAAGTATGCGTGCGCGCGTGCGTGCAAGAGTAAATAATTGCACTATGATAAAAAATACAATATAACGTCAAAATTATTTAAAATTTGTTACATATATAAAACTCGTTGATGAAAATTTAAGACATACATATCCTCCCGATACACATAGGAATTCAACAATGATGTATCAAAAATTAAAAATATATTGTTAGTAAAGTTACCTTGGATGAAACTCAAACGTGAAATTATTAATTGCTGAATGATTAATTAGTATGTTTTATTGTTTAATTGTAATTCAATAACAAAATTAAACTGTACAAGAGATGCATAAAAAAATTTATATCATCAAAATAACATTACCTTTGAAACAATTGCACGTTGCATAGTGAAGGATGTTCTTTTGAATTTCTTGACAAATGCCGTGATCACCACAAGGACTTTGGTCAGAAAACATACACTTTTTGGTCCGTATGTTCATTAGTATTGATATTTCTTCAATTTGACAGCGCACAGGTTTACTGTAAACAGACACAAAATATTAGATTGTATTAAGTCAAACTACTTCTTATTCACGACTTATTCTTTGGTGAATTTTGTATCGAAAGCTCCCCTTCACAATTATTCGATAAACCTGCATATCTTTCCAGTGTCCTTGCATCTATTATACTAAATCTTTTTAGATGAAAAATCTTCTCACTTACCCATAATTATAACATGTCGCAAGGATAATAATATACCATGTGCCAGGTTGTGGATACGCTACTAATAAACTTGCGTTACGCTTGCTTAATGACAAGTTTATTGTCGAAGTTCCATTTTGACAAGAATGACGGTCTTCTAATGTAGGTATACGATCTCGTTGAATGCATATTGTTACCAAAACCGATCGCGTTGATGACAGCTAAAAGGATTATACAAGTATATATATCCAATGTTCGATCCCAAATATGTCGAACCACTTTAAGTTTAGCTCCTCTATTCTGAAACATAATCTGCTATTATTAAACAGCAACACTCTCCTTCCTTTATTTCCTTTCTACATAGAATGTATGATACTTATTAATCATTCTTGACTATATATATATATATA
>NW_017305611.1:3420098-3432927 GCF_001594115.1 Trachymyrmex septentrionalis
ATATATAGTATATAATAAATATCTTTTATACTAAAATACCCAAATAATTTAATAACTTCGTATCGCATCGCCGATATTTATCAATACAATCCTATATTCTAAATTCGTTTTGTGTACTTATGTTTATTTCCTTTATATTTATTTTGTCTACACAATAAATTTTATTTACCGCTCTTTCATTTGCACACGCTTTTGCTAGTTGAGTTGACCATGATGCGTACGGTTTCACTTATTTACGCTAAAATTGCGATTGCGCGCGTAAAATATTCATTTTGTGCCATTAGAATAAGAATGAAAATATTGAAAATTGAGAGAAAAATTGCAGAAACTATTTATAATATCGGAAACATCTGATTCTATTGAGTTTTTAAAATAGAGGAATTATTACACATTGCTTATTTCTATACTATTTCTATCGTTATTGCCTAGTATTGTGTCTAGGGCTTTATATGCAAGACATCTGCGCGTTTCTATGCTAAGAATAAAAAAACTCTTGAAGAGGGAAAAAAATTAACATTTTTTTTCAACTAAAAATTTTTAAGGGCCGTAAGTGAAATGGTTTTCGGTTTTGAGATGCGCAAACTTAACTGAAATGTTCCTTTCTTTATCTTTATAATGTATATAAAAAGATAAAAGTTGAAGAAAGCTACCTTAATTAAAGTACTTGAAAACTTTAACATCTTAAAACTTTTACCTTCTTTATGTCCAGATGTACATTGATATCAAGTGTGCCACCGATATCTATCAATGGTAAAATATCAAATTGCGTCATCGTCGGGACTGAATCAGTTAATACTAGTCTTGAACTTAACCACTCTTTTCCCTAAAAATTTCGATGATGGAATACAGTGTTAGTACCAACTAGTCGCTATCGTGTATAAACAATTACAAAAATATGTATCATGTTTCAATCTTTATTCCATATAGCGTAAAAATAAAAAAATGCACGGCTCATCTGAATATGATAGATATCACCTGTAGAAGATAAACGGTTGAAAATGTTTCCGCATGTTTAACACGAACTAATCGATGTCTTGGTATACACTGATTATCAGTATCTCGCTTTTCATTTTTTCGATAAAATTCATCTCTATTGTAAAATTTACTACCACTGATTTCTTCATTATACCATTTGTGTTTTATTAACTCTTTGTAAGTACTCGTTCCCGTTACAGAATTAAAACTTAAAGGAATTATGTCCGTGTATTCTCTAGTAAACGATTTTTCTGTTAATCCGATTGGACACTCTGAAATAATTATTTATATATTTCTTTTATTACATTTGTATATTCTTTTTACACGTACGCGCGCGTATGGATAATTAACATTTTTGTTTATACATAAAAACAATCATGATTACTTGATGTTACAACTACATTTGAATTCGATATATTGTTGCAATTTGTTCACTCTCGACAATATATAAATTATCGAAAATTTGCTCGCCTATGGAATTTGCGAAAAGGTATTCTAATAAAAGGTATATTTGTATATCGAGTCTATTGTATTCGTTTAATTTTGCAGTTATGCTAATATGTACACGTACGCAAATATATGAATGTACACGCACGCACGCACACCACAGTTCTGCAGAGAAAGTCTAAAGCATCCCTCGGAGAACTGTATTATGCGGGCATGTACATATATATATATATATATATATATATATATATACATATATACACACATATACATATACTTACGCCTATAAATACACATACACACAGCAAGAGAATAAAATGTATCAAAGTTAATTACCTGTTGTATCAACCTTGATGTTGAATTCTATAATGCTACTCGAAACAATTAATAAATAGTAATAACTATCTTCATAAGGAGAAGATTCAATGAAAGAGTAACTAGTGTTTGTGGTAAGAATTTTAGATTCCGTGGAATGAAAATGATTGGATGTTGGCAAAACACGTCCTTTCAGGTACATAGCCTCGATACAAGGTTTATTAATACCACGAAAATTATGCAACGTAAAGTTGCAGTTCCAGACCGATAAACGGAAGCTCAATAATCCTGACGGAATATATATCCTGAATAAAAATTATAACTGATGTGAATATTTTGCATCTTGTGTAATGTAATTAACGAAAAGTGATATAAAAAATAGTCCAGCATATTCAGAGCGTTGTCTCAGTTAGAGACACAGATGACACAGTATAATACAGCATAACACAAAAAATCATTTTATTCTTGTTTAATGTTGACAAAAACAAGAATATAATGTGATTCATACAAGAATATCATGTGTTCCTTTATGGAAAACGTACGTCCTTTATATAACTTTTATCTATTCATTTTCTTTAAGTTAGTCTGCATAACATTTTTAAATTATCTTGCGCTTGTAAATTATAAAATGTAATTCAAATGTGTGTGTGTGTGTGTGTGTGCGCGCGCGCGAATATAATGCATATAATATATATATTTTTTCTCGACTTACTGAGAAAAAAATTTTGTAAATATTAAATGCATATCTTGTGTAAGAATAAATGAAATAATAACAATTTTAATTATTACTTGTAGTATGTTGTCGTTGCGCTTGTTCGCAATCTCGTTTGATAATTAATAGGAATATTTATAATATTATCTATTTGCGACCATAGAGCTATTGCACCTATGCTATATTGGCATTTGTGTCCTAGGCCCTAAAAAAAAATTTTAAAAAGAATAAAGTTTGTTTTTCGTAAATTAAAATATTTATAATAACAAAGTGATAATAATTATCCATACAACTAAAATAGCTGATATTGATATACCTGCTGTTGAACTTTCTCATCCCAATAAGACATATAAGCTGCTACGAACCAATCTCCAGGTTGCGGCTCATATACTGGAACAACAGTTACATTTTTCGGCTGATAGGATGTAGTAGTAGTGATTACGATATCGTAATCATATTTGGTTGACTTTGTTGATACAGATATTTCATTATTTGCAGTGATTACTGGATAACTACCAAACTTTAGGTATCTATAAAAAGATTACCATCTGTATTACCGACTATATCATAATTTTTGTGTAACAATTACTTTTTTCCTCTTTTACAGATTCGTAAATCTTTTTCCAGGATTAAAGTATACCAGCATTAATACGTATCTATGAGGTGAAGTTTATGCTGAGAACGAAAAAAAATTTTTAAGATTCCAATTTCGAAATTTTTTGTCATTCTCGGCATAAATTCCATCTTACAGACACGTATTAATGCATATATTTTAATCCTGGAAAAGAATTTTCGAATCTGTAAAAGAGGAAAAAAAGTAATTGTTATACAAAAATTACGATTTAGTCGGTAATACAGATGTGTTGTGTGACTTAAATTAATTAATTAATAATTTACAATTATCCATCCAACTGTTCTTATAATTTTTTTTATTAAGAAAATTCGGTTAATTAGTCATTATATATTGTAGAATTATATACTATTCTAAAACCACTTGTTGAATAAATAATTTTTACAATGAATATCCCATCTAATGTGACACCTCTACTTTCATCTTTACAGGTCAAATGAAAAATATGGTACAAGAGGTACAAAAGCTATAATAGAAGCAATTAAAAAAAAATTGATTTGTCATGATTACATGAAGATTATGACCATTTAATAAATTGGAATTGTATGATTTTTATACATAATATAATTCGTCTAATAAGTCTGCATATAAAAGTATTAAGGTAGAGATATTAAAAATTCCATATAGTTTATGAGATATTTTATGCTTTATTCTCTGGGTACAGTTTTACATGAAATGTAAAATATCTCGTAAACTATTAATTTTTTGACAATTGATTAATTTCATTTCTGCGCATAAAAAGTATTAAGATACGTTTAACAAAGACTTAATAGTTTACAAGATATAACATTTTATATGTCAAAATGTGTCAGAATAAAGCGTATAAATAAAATGTATAGGAAACTATTGCTTCTTTGCTCTCAACTCTACCTTAATACTTCAACACGCAAGTAATAGAGGAATAGAGGAATATTACTTAAAAATAAATTAGAGGACTACGTATAATTACATTTAAAAAAAAATGACACACATCTTCATACGATTAGAAAAAGAAGTTTTTAAAAACTGACTTTATGCTTCATATATAAGCTATATAACTTGTGTCTGAACATATTTTTGATTTAATCTTATTTTGTAAAGACATATAAGGAATGATTACGTTAGACGTACGACATTTTGCATATAAATTTAAGTTTATTTAATATAAGAGTCAGAAAAAATATTACATGTAAACTTTTCGTGTATGGCACGTAGGATCGTCCATAAAAGCAGCGAATTGCCATGTAGCTCGAGGCACTTCTTTTGGTACTGTAAAGTGAAACATTGTCACATCGGAATAGCTCTTGAATGAGCGAAGTAAATCTTCCTGATTTGCTTGTGGTATTATACAGTGACTCACTGCAAATGAAGAATTTATCATCTTAAACATATATAATCCATTTAAGATGATTAGATAAATAATTAGATATAGGATAGGATAAAGAAGACAAAAGTAGCAGATAAAAGTATGTAATTAAATGATATCAAATCAGATATGCAGGAAGTAAGAAGTGTGTAATAAACAATGACAGATAAGAGATAATAAATGTTAGATGTTAGCGCCTCTAGGATCCAAAGGTTTTACATGCGCTAACATCTAACAATTATTATCTCTTACCTATTCGCTGAGATATGGACATATGCGTCAAGGATAGATAGAGATTGTAAATCCCCTTCTTGGCTAAATTGTACGCTGAAGTGAAATAAATTCTATTCTATACATCCCATTTAATGGCACGGGAATTGCGAAATAAAAAAACTATTTATCTTAACTTTTTTTTCTCTCCACTGGATTGACATATTCGAATTACTTGTTTTTTTTCTTACTCTCATATAACTGGCTGCAATTCATAATTTCAATTGATCTTAATTTTTGACATAGAATTCTTGTATTAAATTTATTATAAATCGTATAGAGTATATATTTTCGCCTTTTAATCTCTTCATTTCTAACCTTGCATGAATTTCACTAATTCCCGTTTTATAATATAATTGAGCAAATCAACTTAACGTGTATATATGTTGTGTATCAATATTGGTATCAATTTGAATAAGATAATTTTTGACAATTCGGACAAAGAGAGAGAGAGAGAGAGAGAGAGAGAGAGAGAGAGAGAGAGAGAGATTAATGAAAAAATGTAATTTATCACGAAAGAATAAACATACTTGGAAAAAAAATGAACAAAAGGTTCAGAAAAACAGAAAATCGGCGAGATGTCGAACAAAGTTCCAAAGAAAACGTTGAAATCATGACAGAAACATATATCAATTGTAGAATAGGAAACAAACATCAAAAAACACTGATTCCATTTTTACAACTGCATATGTGGTATTTTTATCCTTTTCTAACCTGTACATAGCTATAATTGCGCATGTGCAGTATTCGCCTTTGACTATATAACTATGGACTGCTAGTTACTCCCACTCTTCCTTTCTTTTCGGTAAGATAGACAAAGAGACTCGCACAGCAAACATTACGCGTGCCCCCCCGCCAGTGAAATGGCAAAAAATCGAAACACAGTCACGTTATGATGATAAAACAGAAAGAGAAAGATAGAATATGACATATGTTGCATTATTTTATTAGATTTAATAAAGTGCAGAATCAAAATAACATATGCATGTATAAATTTAATACACAATAGTAAGATACAGATAACAAGTGTTAATAAACATATATATATTATTTAATAGTTATATAAATTGATAGTCAATTTTGATTACGTGATCTGTTTTGATGCTGAAAATGAGCGTCGCAGCGTCAAGTAAAAACCCAGCCTAAGACGTAAACTTAAGTCGATGAGCCAATTAGGGTATTGTTTTAGGTCTACGTAATCTTACGGAAATGGAAATAACAGTAAACTTATCCATAACCTCGCAATAAGGCGAATTTTAATCGGTTGAAATTCGCCTTATGGATAAGTTTACTGCTATTTCTATTTCCATTAGAGTACGTAGATCTAAAGCTGTATAATGATTGGCTCATCGGTTTAAGTTCACATTTAAGGTTACTGTTACAGAAATTTTGTCTGCGGCAGCCCTCAGGGTGAAATCACACGGTGCGGAAAACGACTGCGGAATAGAGAATGCGTCATAGAAGGAATCAATCAGCGCTATTCGGAATAACGCAGAATAATGCTTATTGGTTGCTTCTATGACACTTTCTTTATTCCGCAGTCGTTTTACGCACCGTGTGATTTCACCCTTACCGTCTCATTTTGCCGCACGGCAAACGTTTCCGCGCCAGTGTGCAGGAGCCATAAGAATAGTAGACGTTGCTATGTAGTTTACATTCACCTTGTCAGAGGGCAGTAGTGCGCGGCAGCATTTTGCGGTTACAGGTTTTGAGTCATCGTATCCTCTCTCAGGTTTCTCTCTGTACATACGCTTATTTTTACCTTTTCTTATGTTTATAAACGAGATCGCATAAAAGCGTGAAATAAATGTTTTGTTAACGGTTTATTTAAGTAGAACAAGATGAAACAAATATTTTTTACAGTTTTTCTCTTGATAGTTTTGATAAATCAGGGTATAGTATATTGTTCATTTACAAAGGGCGTGGCAGTGAATCCTATCCCATTATTCTCACGTTATTTTGAAATAACATTTTAATTGCAGGCGACAGCTTGTACTGTTACAGGTGTAACAGTAATCATCCTGGATGTGGAACACCTTTAAATTGGTTATGGTATTGGGGAGAAACTTGTCCAGAATACGACGACAAGTGTGTAAAGATAATTGAACGGAAAGGAGGTAATCATTTATGTTACATTTACAAGATGACATATTAAATTTTTATTCGATTTTTAAACAACATATGAAAGGGAACACGTGTACATGTATCTCCCAATGGTAAAAAATATCACAGTTATATCACAACAATCATGATTGTCACGTCATGGTGATCTGTGAATATCTGTAAATTTGTGTTATTTTGTTATGACAATCTCACAGTGACATATGCTCTTCCTGATTGATATTGTGACATGAATGTGATTCTTTGCTATAGGGGATATATATATAGCGTTTAGTTTATTTGACGACAAGTTGACACAAGTCAATACATGTGTCTTTCTATCTTTATTACTATCTGAATGTCAAGAAATAGAATGACATTTGTGTCGACTTGTGTCACTAAATGGAAAAAGCAATAATAGTACAACTTTTTTCTCAGCGGAAACAATTATTACCCGTGAATGCCTGAGCTCCGTACGTAGCTTTAGAACGGATATTCCTGCGGATCATTATGAAGGCTGTAGACCTGCTGCTAAAGACGTACGATTAGGCCATTACGTCAATAACAGTATTCATCAGTTGGATATTCATCGTGATTATTATGACGAGGTTACATGGTGCTTCTGCTACTTTGATCATAGATGTAACAGCGCGGAGATTATGACTGTTTCAATATTACTTATAACTTTAGAAATCGCTGTACAGTATTTTATATCCTAAAGCTGTTATACATATAATATAATTTTTAGGAGAGAGAGGGAGATAGATAAAACATTTATATACATTCTTATTTACAAGCAATAGTAAAATAAAGCAAACAAAGAATAATTTATAAAAAAAATAATAAAACTAAGAAAAGACACAAGAAAAGAAAAATGAAATAAATGATTAAATTATGTTGCTACAAGTAACGAAAAAGTTCACGTCTAAATGAGCCAAGCGATTCTACTTGCGTGAGAGGCAAAGGAAGGAAATTCCGAGAGAGACAGATATTAAGAAATATAGATATTTAATTACTTGTGCATTATTTAAAAAAATGTATATGCAAAAGTTTCTAATTGTTGAGTTTAGTCTCTTCATCGATGTTGATAAAATTAGGTTTATTTGTCGCGTTTTTGCACGAAATGAACGAATCTGGCAAAAAAAATAGTTGTTCCACCCTGTAGAGGTATTAATCGTTAAAGTTGACGACTATTCAGGTTAGGAAATCTTGTCATATCAATGACATAGAGGGACATGAGAACGTGTAAGCGAGACTATGAAAGTTTATTAAGGTTATATTTATCTTTAAACAAATAGGAAGTTATACACAAAGCTATCAATAAAGCTTATACATATGCATACTTAATGCACTTATATAATATCACGTACGAAAGCATATACTTATGCATTATTCAATTAGTAAAACTCTTAGGAACGTATCTCGACGTACACTACCTAATATTGAAAATGTATAGTAGACATGCACACAATAGATTTTCAATATTGATAGTATAAATCAATCCATTATATATTATATGTCGTCATTTTGACGTTGAAATGACTATAAATAATATTACTTTGATACTTGCAATGATCTGAATATATATAGTGTAACTTACGTATTGTTTCACACTGGCTTAGTTTCCAACAAGGCTTTAATCTGAATCAGAATGTAAGAACTAATCAATTGCAGTCCAGCATTTCCCTACAGTCGTTCGACTGTAACAGGGAAATACTCGACTGTAGTTTGTTGGTTCTTACATTTTGATCCGGATTAAACCCTCGGTGGAAACTAGGTCGTTGATAACATTTATCGCTTGTCATTCATCGTTCTTATATTTTAGTATTGGAAACTTCAAGTGTCCTGGAAAAAGAAACACTTGCAGCGTAAATCAAATGTACATTCGATTAACGTACAGATTTTTATTTTCATCAGGATATCTGCATAATATTAGTTTTGAAAAACTTGCTGTCAAATTATCTCGAAACTAATATAGTAATAAGTGTATTTATTTTAAAATGAATACAAATTAGGCATACACTGATTTATATATCATAGCTTTTTACTTTGTTTTACATATTATACGTCCATATACATTAACATCTATCCACGCGCGCGCACGCGCGCATACACACATCTACACACACACACACACACACACACATATAATATAAAATTAATAACTTTTTATAAAACAAGATATATTCATTTTAATATTGCGTGAATATTCTTTGTATACAGTAATATTGTTACATATCGCAAAGCCGTCCATTAATATAGCAGATAGAAGATTTAAATGTGTCTTACAAAAATATGTATATTTAAAATAGAAAACTATAATTTTTGTATTACTATTATTTATATGTAATTGATTTTATAACTTTTTATAATTAAATATAAAATAGAATTTGTAATACTGAAATATAAAATATTTAATCATAAAGAGAGATCAAATATTTATTTATTGCATATACACCTAAGGACTTCGATTCTTTCGACTCTTGAAAATTTTCACAAACTGAAAAATGACTACTTTTCTACATTAATACTCATAGTTCGTGCGCGATTAACGACATGACTAAACCTTACGTCTACAATTAAATTTGTAAAAACGAAATAATCTGAATTTTTGGAAGTTTTAAAAAAGTAACCGAGGGAAAGAATCGAAGTCCTTATATCTTATGCAAAAAAGAAAAGTTTTGTGCTTCTTTTTCTTCTTTTCAGGGCCTCCTCAGTCCATGAAATTATTTAATATGCCGTAGATTGAAAAGGATTGAAAAGCACTGATTTAAATAAATATAGAATATATACACTGGATATGTGTATAATAGAATTAACAAAAACGTATGAATTTGAAATGTTGAGTAAAAATATTTCTGATGTTAATTTCTCTTATCCCAATCAATTGAATCTCGATTTGTGTTGGATATTTGAGGATAACAGATAAATTTACGTCCATGTAACTTATATTAAGTCAACCGGACGTTTCATTATTTAGATACACAACATTAGTAGATCCACCACTAGCTTTCTGATGGACGCTTCATCAGCTTCACCACGCTTTACGCTTTCACGGAGTAAAGGTCAGGATATCTGTGCTTAAAGAGAAACCTGAGAGAGGCGATGCCGGTTTGTCTTTTACCGTCGATATCGTCCGTACACTACCGCCAGTACATCCATTATCAATTTGAGAACTACCATATACATTTTCTGATACTATCAATAAAATTGTATCGTCGAAAGTAGATGTGGTTCGACTCTGTACTAAATTTTCAGGACAGAAGAGTGTCGACTATCCATAAAAGGGATTTTTAATAAGTCTTTGAACGAAAAAAGTTTAATTTCGCATCTCCTACATATGTAAATAAAAGTTGTTGAATTTTAATAAACAAAATTGAAAATTCAAACAAGTTAATTTAGTTTTATAATATTTGAATTATTTAACTATTAGTGAATTTTGTCTTGTAATATCTTACAAAATTACGAAGTTGTGTTTCTTTATGCAAATTTTTTTTAGTATGTTATTACCAAACATAATTATTATAGAATAACTTTTGTTAATCTTGAGAAATGACAAAGTTTGTTACAAGAGTTTGAAGACTAAAGGTCTTGAGAGAGAATCTCATGCGATATCGTTTTTGTAACGACATTAGAAATAAATGCCCTTTCCAACAAGGAAATTTTCCAGAACATCCTTCCATCAAGTTAATCCTGACTCCCTTCTTTTAAAATAGTTATATTTTCTAAAGGAATCAACGGGCTTGTTTCATTGCCTTACAATAGTAATTATATCAATAAATGTAAAAATAAATAAATAAATATAATAATGTATAACAATGTATAATAATGTATAACCTTGCATTTTACCTTCTGTGTCCGATTAATAATGATTAGTAATAATAAACAATAGTATTAATTCTTCATCTATCTCTCGTTCTTCAAATTCAAAATCCTAATAAATCCTCGTCGTTAAACCTTGCCTTTTCAAAGATCGCACGTGGTTCATTCCCAAGTTAAACAGATTAGATTTCATGACGCGAAATTCGGACCAACGATCGTACCGCTCGTAAAAATACAGGTCTCATAGAGTCTCTACGGAATGTTGAATTATATTACGAAGCGAGCACAAATAGGGTGAGTACGACTCGCGGCATTCGCATTTGTGCCGAAACCTACGAGACAAAAGTCTGACCGTCCTTCAATAGTACATCCTTCCTATTCCTAAGTATAAACATCAATTACAATTTAAAGATTGTGGGTTAATTCCAATGTGTTTTGACATCTCGATAGTTACAAAACTGGTGAAGTCGACGAAGATACGTCCACGTTCGGGTTAGATTAGGTTAGGTTAGGTTAGGTTGGGTTGGGTTGAGTTGAGTTGGGTTCGGTTCGATTCGGTTCGGTTCGGTTCGGTTCGGTACGGTTCGGTACGGTTCGGTTCGGTTCGGTCCGGTCCGGTCCGGTACGGTCAGATCAGGTCCGGTCAGGTCAGGTCAGGTCCGGTCCGGTCAGGTCAGGTCAGGTCAGGTCAGGTCAGGCCAGGTCAGGACATTATTCGTATCTGGGTATTATTCTTCCTGCTCCTATTATTTTGATTAATTGCGTGTAGTTCAATTATATTAAATTCACCACACTGACCTGCCTAATCACTAAGATCCACTGCACAAAAATAATCGAGATTATCGAAATAACAAAATTCCTTAAGAATGACTGGCAGTTTACATGTACACAGCCAAGTATTAATGGCTCCGTTTAATAGAGGAGGCTAAAAAAAAACTATGTTCGATTTAAAGCTTACAGCACAGACACAGTATACGTGGTAGTACTATGAGAACAGACCATGCATAAAGCAATGTTTACAATGAGATTTTAAGGCATAAAATTAAACCTTAAAGTCCAATGTCCACGATGCTAGAAATCGGTTCGACGGCCCTAACCCGAGAACCAGACTCTCGCATAATGCATAATACGTAACACGTAATGCCTAAGAAAATAAATCAATTAAAGGCCGCTTCCTTTCCATGAAACAAGAAACTTTCCATGAAAGAACTCTGACTGGTTGATTTTCTTTCTTTTTTTTTCTCAAGCCTCATGCTTTACGCATTATACAAGAGTCTGTTCTTACGTCCTGTGTAAGGACGCCGAGATAGGGCGAGATAGTACAGACACGCGACACGTATCGGCAAAATCCAATTAGGACAACTATCACATCTAATCACAGATGACGAGAATGAGTTCGTAGGCTAAGCGGAAATTTACGGAGCTTATTCTCAATAGTAATTGAAGCTAAGATAATTTCTACAATGTTGACTCAACGTTACCGAAACAGTCATGAAACATGAAAGTCAAAGTACCGTTAGGCAGGTTGACAAAGTATAAATATATTTTTAAATGTACCGAAAGGGTACATGAAACAAATCCAGAAACTGACTAGGGCCAAAGGGAGTATCGTTCTTGATACAATTTATTGTAGTATCTTATCGTAAGATAGCTGTAATACAATAATTATTATATTAACTAAGTCCCGTAATAATGACGGAACAAGAAACGATAGTATGCGTAAATATATCTAAATTACATGTATTTCTACGTCAGCCACGTAACAGATGTGCTGATTATGATATTAAGATGTACGTGCAAACCAACAGTTAGCGCGATGTGGCAAAATCCAAAGCACACTACAATCTATGTCGACACGACCTATCACACTTTATTTATCCAGAAACTTCCACCGAGGTAACCTACCCGCTATAGCCGAGATCGCGCGCGAAATATAAATAAGTCCATGCAGGTCTCCTCACCAATCTTCTGCATCGGCTATTTGTCCTCGAGTTCCTCCAACACAGGTCTCCATCCAAATACCCAGGAAAGGATTCCTCCCAACGGGTCTTCAGATTCCCCGGAAGGAATTCCTAAAAAAAAGGTCATCAAATTTGACGCGTGTGGGTCTTCCAAAAAGACCAACACGCCTTACACCCAACCCGACCCTGCGGGTCGGGAAGGCCCCCCTCTTACCGACGACCTTTTTTTTTTTTTTTTTTTTTTTTTTTTT
>NW_017305612.1:0-748 GCF_001594115.1 Trachymyrmex septentrionalis
ATTATAATTTCCCCATCTTATTAATAAAATATAGGTAACTGTTATAAATTTTTGTTATTTTCAGATGCTTGCATTACTTCAGTACGAATGAGAAATTGCAGTCGCACACAACGGACTGCCAGAAGATCAACGATTGCGCTATTCGGCTGCCGAGCGAGGACGAAAAGTGGCTCGAATTTGGGAACCATTGCAACATGGAGCGCGTCCCATTCGTCGTCTACGCCGATCTGGATTGCGTTTTACGGAAGACGGAACCCGACAGGGAAGGTGCGCGTATCAACGAGGTATTCAGCATAGGCTACTACGTGCGTTGCTCGTACGATGACGCGTTATCATCGTATCAGTTCCGTCGCGACAAAGATTGTATAGCGTCGTTCGCGCGACAACTCAACGATTTGGCGCATCGCGTGAAAAATATCGTATCCGCCAACATGCCTATGGAAACGGTGTCGAAAGAACAATGGGAGGCGTACCGTAGCGCGACGCGTTGTCACATTTGCGAGAAACCGTTTGCGTCGGACGACACGCGGGTACGCGATCATTGCCACTTAACCGGTAGATACCGCGGTCCAGCTCATTCAAGCAGTAACTTAAATTATAAAAATTCATTGTATATTCCAATCGTTTTTCACAATTTATCGGGCTACGACGCGCATTTTATAATTAAGGAAATCGCTACAGCATATGAAGGCAGCTCAGCATAGATGTATTACCGATGACCAAAGAAAAATACATCTCCTTCACGAAA
>NW_017305613.1:0-589 GCF_001594115.1 Trachymyrmex septentrionalis
GAGAGATAGGGAGAGAAAGTATAGTAGAACGGAGGAAAGAGGAAAGAAAAACGAAAGGAAGTATGGACAAGGGAAAGCCTAGAGAGAAGGGAGTACTTATGGAGAGGGAGGGTAAGTGAGGAAGCGCTAAATGAATGGGGAGAGGGAAAATGGGAACGATTACGAGAAAGAGATATAGAAGTAGATATGCAGCAGAGAGGAGAAGAGGTTAGAACATCAAGGTCGTGTAAAAATTACAGAAATGTAATAGGAATACCAGAATACATCAGAATGAGTAAAAAGAGAGAGGGAAAGAAGATGCAGATGATTGCGAGATGGAGATGTGGTAACGAAGAAAGAGGAAATATGTATTGGATGAATGAAGAAGAGAGAAAATGTAGAGTATGCGGAAAAGAGAGAGAGGATATAAAACACATGAAAGAAGAATGTGTGTTACTTAAAAAGGAAAGATGGAATAGAATAGAGGTGTTGCACGAAGATGGAAGAGGGTATGAATGGATGCAAATGATAGAGGCAGCGCGGAAGAAGAGAGATGAAGAGAGAGAGAGAGTGAGAGATAGATATATGTATATATATATATATATATATA
>NW_017305613.1:2171-2615 GCF_001594115.1 Trachymyrmex septentrionalis
TAACAAATTTGGTGACAGTGGGTGGGATACGCTCTGCAAGTTGTGCGATAAAAAAAAAGAGAGAAACAATAATACCACAAGTGATTAAGGTGTTAAAGTGATTAAGTGATAAAGTGTATAAAAGATTTTACCTATGAGTAAGGTAACACGTACTCCGCCGGAAAGAAATCTCAGTGAAAGTGACACCACCATGGCAACTGAACTCGATATCGCTGAACTACAACGAAGACTACAACACCAAGAACGTATTATCCGCCAATTACAGGAACAACAGCAACGTTCGGAACAATCACAAGGTACTCCAATTACTACATCTAGCGATTTTAATTTCGGGAATTTTATTCACTTCTCAATCAGAGACGCGTTGGAAGCCGTACCTAGTTTTGACGGAGATAACATCGCATTCACTCATTTCGTGGAAGGATGCGAAGAAGCGCTCAGCAT
>NW_017305614.1:0-360 GCF_001594115.1 Trachymyrmex septentrionalis
AGAGGAAAAATAATAAGTATTACTGATAAATATACATGGTCAGTATAGCGTGCGTGGGGACCGCGCCTAGTGGCGGTGGTAGCGGGGACCGGCGGCGGACCGCGTCTGGAGGCGCCGGCGACGGCGGCGGATCGCGCCCGGCAGCCACTGATTCCGCGTCACATCACCGCGACGCGAATGTAATTTTCAACATATTGTGCGCTACGTAATTTCCCACGACGTAATTTCTCTGCACACCCCCGTGACTCATCCCCCTCGCCTAATGACATCATCTCCTATGACGTCATTTTCTTCCTCGCCTCCGTGACGTCATCTCCTCGCATAGTAATGTCACTTCCTGTGACGTCATTTTCCTCCCCG
>NW_017305614.1:1810-3837 GCF_001594115.1 Trachymyrmex septentrionalis
CATCCATTTGTTGAATAATGAACACACGTTGTTCTATCGTGTAACGCTCCATTTTCACTAACCCTAAACTGTCAGCTGTTAAATTGGTTTTTTTTTTGGGTTGCCAACACTTTACTGCACAAATGGCGGCAAATTCAAATCTTGCGTTAATTTTGGGACACCCTTTATATATATATATACTCGTATATATATATATATATATATATATATATATATATATAATATTTATAATTGATTTTAATTCATTTATTTATAAACTTCATAGTTTGCACATAAATACATGTATATTTGTAAATATCACTGAGTATTCAAAGTATTTAATTGTAATATTTATATATTATACTTGTACTGTAATTGTAGAGTTTAGCCTTCTAATGTTGAAAAAAATAGATTCATTCGTTTTTTGCATGAAATGAATGAATTTGGCAGAAAAACGTGTCGCTCTGTTCCGCGAACCGAGGTATTACTTGTTGAAGTTGGCAGATATTCTGGTGAAAAAATCTGTCACATCGATGGCATTGTTGAGGGTTACACAAATTCTCTCAGACTCTGCTCTAAAAACAAATTTTCTACTTAAAAAAATTCTCTGTTTTAAAAACACAAATTCTCTGCTTTAAAATACAAATTATTTTTTATATAATTTTTGTTTTTTCAGTAGAGAATTTTAAAGCAGACAAATACCTCTAATCAAAACAAATTCTCTGCTTTAAAAACAAAAATTATATAGAAAATAATTGTTTACGTTTCCTGATAGCAAAACAATAATCAATTTGGGACCAAATTGGCAGCAAACTCGATTAGATAGATTTTGATTATAAAACTAACCATCTATGTCCGCCTTTAGCTATAGATTTGTCGATAAAGCCTGCTAACAAGCTATACCAGCAAATTGATGTCAGAAATCGAGCAGAGTTTGCTTCAGATTCTGCTCTCAATCTGCCATCAGGTTATGCAAGACTTCGTTCATTTTCTGTTACCAATCTGCTGGCAAAGCACGTTTAGCAGGCTTTGTCATATTTTTACAGCAATTTGCTGACAATGTCTTGCGTTCAGTGGACTCAACAATTGAGTGAACGTTCGTTATTATTGGTGTATTCTTTTAAATTATCCAATCAGCATTTTAGATCTGGAAGAATACATTAATAGCAGCGAACGCTCACTCAACTGCTAAATCCGTTGAACGCAGCTAATATCAGATAATACAAACTCTGAGTACAATTTATTGCCTTTCTACAATTAAAAATTAGTAGCAAGTTCTGCTCAAAATCTGTTTCCGCAGGCTATGCTATTGCTGCTCAGGATTTTTAAAACAGAGAATTTGTATTTTTAAAGTAGAAAAATTGTGTTTTTAAAACAGAAAATTTAATTTTAAAATAAAGAATTTGTGTAATATTGAGATAATACTTATTATAGCCTCACTTACATGTTCTCATGTCTGTCTCTATGCCATCGATGTGATAGATTTCCTAATCTGAATAGTCTTCACTGTAACAATTAATATCTTGGTCCATTACAGGGTAAAGCGATACTTTATTTACCAAATTTTGTGCAAAAACGAGTCAAATGAACTTAATCAACAATTGGAGGTGTGAAGGCTAAACTCAACAATTACCACTTTTTACTTAACTTTACTAATTCTATGGAACAGCTTTTAATATGCACTGATATAATTTGTAATGCAAACGGCTGAATTCACTAATAATATTCTATAGCACAAGTAATACTCATTTGTCTGTCAGAATTCTAGATGAACAGTCAGAATTCTAGATGAAGAGCTTGCTATAGGAAACGTCTAATTTCCGAGATGCTCAACATTAAAAAGCAGGATAACAGCTTGAATTTGAAAACTGACACGGAAGGTTCATAATTGGCTATTGTAAATAGAGTTTGACTTTGCGATACCGACGGTCCGTCTCTTCTCTCAGTCCTTGGTGATCCGTATTAGCGAGCGCACATAACAATCGATATACATTGTCCATCTTACACATCTGCGTTCTACTTTGTATATGGTATTCTGATGGTTTGTC
>NW_017305614.1:10613-17837 GCF_001594115.1 Trachymyrmex septentrionalis
AAAATGAACGAAAAAAAGGAAATAATGGAAATATCGAAATAGAGAATATAAAAAACTAATTTATCAAAAACCTTAAAATGATAATTAATCATTTCGAAAATAAGGACCTTATCCCTAATTACAAATCACTAACTATATCGCAAACATTACTTAATTATTCAAAAACCAGTTCTCGATATTTTGGTCAATCAATATCAAACACAGTGAGTCACTTTTAGTTTTAACTAGTATTACTGAGCTTACAAATAAAAAGTTTCGCATTGAAACGTTGATCAATTCCATGAAAATAAAAATTGGAAAGTAATCAAAAATCATACCTGAAAGATTCATTACTGCGTACAAACGACACTGACCCTTTTGACTTTTTTTTTTCTTTTACTCTTTTTGGCGTATTCTCGAGGTAGGGGAGCTTACTATGATAGGATAATTTTTATTTATAGTTTATGTTAATTTGTATTGTCTTTGAGAAGGTCTTAAAAGTGAGCCGAAACATGTAACGCGTTTTAGTGAATAAAGAAATTTCACACTTCAGAGATATATTATTTGCGCGATATCTTTTGCGTTTGATTCCTAATGCTGGATCCTTTCCAGTTCTTCTATTTTGTAACTTTGTTATTATATATAACAAAACTATAAAATAGATATATATAAGTGTGTATTTATAAGTGTATATAGAAGATAAAAGTTAAAAAAAAATATGTATTGTAGGAAAGTGCAATCTTTTTCAAAGCATAGTATTGTTACGTCCAGACTCCATAATTCTTTTCTTCCATTTAAACTTTTGTCATCACCATAAAAATTATTAACAAGTAATACCGGTAGACCATCTGTTTCTACCATAGGAGGTTATAATAGCGACGAGCCGAATATTATTTAGCTTTTTAAATTAATAATTCACTCAGGACGAAGTTGTTGGATTAGATATTTGAACCAAGTGCCGAATAGGCGAATTTTATCTCAAGAAACAGGAGAAATAAACAGATTAAGAGTTATAAATTGAAACAGCAGTTGTCTGTAATAGATGACACATGTGGCTCTAAACTATTGGACATCCGGCAAATGATCGATGATGGAAGTTGTCTTAGACACATAAGATTAGACCAATAGCACACGCGACCTCTGCACTCTGCACCACTAACTCGCCAATATAAAAAGAGGCCCTCTACGAACAACAATCAGTCGAATTCTAACCTTCAACGTTACTCTGCCGGTTCGCAGTCAAATTTTTATCACTAACCGTTACTCTGCCGGTCCGCACACAAATTCCAATCACTAAACATTACTCTACCGGTCCGCTGCTAATAAAAGTGCTGATTCGCGATCCGTAAAATCGAGTGATCACGGAGATATACTGTGCGAATCGACCGGAGCCTCCACATCTTCGAATCAATCCTACCTCTTGGAGTCCTTGGATCGCCAAGGAAATCGAGTTGTTGAATCTCTTCACCTGTAGAATATCAGTAGTAAGTCCCATCTTGACCCACGCACGCACGCACACACGCACGCACACACACGCACGCACGCACGCACGCACGCACGCACGCACGCACGCACGCACGCACGCACACACACACACACACACACACACACACACACACACATATGTATGAATATATCAGCTATACTTAAGTCACGTTAAATCATAGTGCCATGTCTAAACCGTTCCTATAATAGTTGGTTTAGAAACCTACCGCGAAGCGCGGAGACTCCTAGACCAAGAGTTCCAGAAGTACCTCGGGGGTTCTCGACATCGGAGTCGCCCAGCCAAGGACGAATTGCTTCCATCGTTCTCGTCATCACCGGCTCCGCCAGCTCTACCTACTAACCGCGAACCGTAGAGGTGATACCTCCCCTTCGAACTCTTTCAGCTCCCCCTCGAACGCCTTCTCCTCTCCCTCGAACTCCTTCACCTTCCCCTCGATCTCCGTCACCCGCGTTTTCTGACGCTTCGACGGAGCGAATTTTTCCTGACACTCCTCCGCTAAGACTCGATTCGTCGATTATTTCCATCCCGGTTTCTTCCAGAGGGATTCTATCCCCGACGAACGCTATGGACAGCGTGGAGCGTTCTTAGAGGAAAATCCTCCTCCCCCACCGAGATCCTATTTCCGCATTCTAAAGAGTGACACTTTTGAGTCAATTCCCGCGGACTACCGCATCTATTCCTGAGAGGACCTTCATCAGCCCTTATTATTTTGATTCCCAAGAAATTCGACATGCAATCACCGGCCAACATTCCAGTTCTCGTATTCCAGTATTTATTCCGAATCCATATCTAGTTCCGGTGAAATTCTTTTTTAATCTTTTTCCTCCTTCCTCCGCTTCTATCCACGAAATAAACTAAACAAAAACCTGTATGCTCACGTCATCCTGAAAACCGATTCCCTGACTAATCAATACGAGTATATATAAAAATGTATTGTATTATAGCTATTGAATAGATTGTTGTGTAGATTTATACATTTTCTTTCCTTTATTAGTAACTATATTAATGTATAAATTAGTTGTAATAAATAAGCCTATTATTGTATAACCTTATGGTTTTTTTTTATCTTCTGATTGGTAATAATAAACAATAGTATTGTACAATAATTATTCGTGTCTCTCTCATTCTTCAATTTTAAAAACTTTAATAAACTTTGTAGTCGTTAAACTTTGCTCTTTCAGAGATCGCACGTGGTCCATTCCCGAGTTAAAGGGATTCCCTGACTCGAAATTCGGACCGACAATCGCACCGCTCGTAGAAAATAAGTGTCATAGCGTCTTTACGGGACATTGACCCATAGTCCGAAGCGAGCATAAAAAGGGTGCATTCGACTCGCGGTATTTGCCTCTGTGCGAACACCTGCGAGACAAGAGTCTGACCGTCCTTCCACACTCTATTCTTTCTATTCCCTCTTTTCTTTAAATCCATTTCCGGAGCTTGGACGTAACAGTATGCTTCACAAAATAAATTGAACCCTTATTGAAGAATATACATTAATATTAAAAATAATATGTACTTATTTTTATTAATTTATATGTACATTTATACTTTCCTTATATATTATAATAATTATATATAACAATACATATAAATAACAAAAATGTTTTGTATGACTAATACAAGTGCAAATCAATAAGTTCTTAGAAAATCTGTCAGAGGGCCCTCGCAGTGTAATGTCACATTACTTTTTGACAAGTAGCATCTTTCTGCTGATTACTGAGCGGAATTCATCGAGAGATTTCATTTCTGTAGACGATTAAAGCGAACTACCTTTATATCTTTTTGCAAAATAGAAAAAAACGAGTTTTAACTGAGTGCAGTGATCAAACATCTACACATGAAAGGTTTAACGCCGAAAGAAATCAAAGTTGGATAATGTTCGTAGCACATCTGCACCAGCGTTTGCGGCTATATACAATTAAGTGAATGAATTTAAACGTGGTACATCCACATGTGATATACCTCGTTCCAATTGAGGCTGCTACGCCAGAAATTATCGATAAAGTCCACGATATTGTTTTTACTGATCGACGAGTAAAAGTGCACGAGCTTGTTGAGGCCACAGGCATATCACATGGCTTAGTGATTTCAATTTTGCACGAACAATTGGGAATAAAAAAGCAATCGGCAAGATAGGTGCCACGTTTACTCACTGTGGAGATAAGCGCGACTGTGTAGCGATTTCAAAACAATGTTAGATGTTTCAACGTAAACCAGATGAATTTCTGCGTCGATTCATTACTGTGGACGAAACATAGATCCATTATTTCACCGAGATGAAGAAACAGTCAAAACAACTGGATTTCACCGGTAAACCAGTTCCGAAGAAGACGAAGACCGTGAAGTCGGACGGAAAGATGATGGCCACAGTTTTTTGGGATGCACGCGATATAATTCATATCGATTATTTTCCGTTGAAGCAAACGATCAATGGCGATTACTACGCAGCCTTATTAGATCGTTTCAACAACATTTAAAAAAAAAAACATCTCCATCTGGCGAAAAAGAAAGTGCTCTTCCATCAAGACAATGCACGGGTTTACATGCATGGTACCGATGGCCAAATTCAACAAATTCCGCTACGAATTGCTTCCCCATTCAGCATATTTGCCAGATTTAGCCCCCTGCGACTATTTCCTGTTTCCAAACCTGAAGAAAAAAATAATTCGGAGGAAAGAAATTCACCACCAGAGAGTAGCCGAAACAGAGGCTTATTTTGAAAGGTTGGACAAATCATATTATTCAGAAAGCTTGAAAAAGTTGAAGAATCGTTGGATCAAGTGTATCGAGCTGAAAGGAGACTGAGAAATAAAAATGAATCGATCAAAAAAAATGTGTTTCACTATGTTTTTTTCTTATTGACTTGTCCTCGTATAATACATAATGTATGTATTATATATATAATAAGATATGTATATATATATTTATTAACTTATTTATTTACTTATATATATATATATATATTTATTTATGTATATTTATTTGTTTAAAGCAAGCTGCACATATTTTGTATTTTCTTGTCGCTTTTTTTTGTTTTTCTGAGTATAAGCTTGCAAACAACTTGCATTTAATTTTTTTTGTATTTTTTCTATTTCCTTTTTAAGTAGAATGTTGAATATTTTTTTTGTTTTTTAAGTTCTTCTTCATGTAAGTCTTTTAATTTCTTATTTTCTTCATCTAACTTTCTAATTTTGGCAGAATAAAATTCGCAGTTACACATCTTTCGTTTATTTTTTTGTATACTTGTGAACATTATATGTAATTAGATATCAAATTTGGAATATATATTACAATAATAATATATTTATTTAATTATCTATATCTATAGTCATTAAATCTGATTGGAACATATTATTGGAACATTGTTTGCTTATTACATTTGTTTGATCTATAATTGTTTCTTGCACAGATACAAAAAAATTAAATTAAAATATTAATTATATTATAGAGAACTTAAAATTATTTAATTTATTATATAATATATATTGTGAGGTGACGTTTTCCGTCCGTCACAAGGGTCGCACGACCCGACCGAATAGTGCAGTCTGGCGTCCTGAGTCCTTCCACATTTTAGGGGCGGACGCATCTGCGCTTTTTCGCGATGTTATTTGCGTGTCTCACGCGTTTCGCGTTGCCATTTTCGTTTCTTTTTTTATTTCCGTACCGAGAGTTATAGAAACTGGCGACTCCCACGATCTTGGCATATTGACGCCGCCTCACCGTAAAGAGAGAAGAAGGAAGACGGCCAAAATTGGAAGTCGAGTAACGACCGCTGCTGACGGATTTTCCGGGATGCACGCCACCCTGTCCCCCGGGTAGCACGCAGGTGATATCATACATTATTTCGCTCTTTTTGTTGTCGCAAGACATCTTTTATCGCATCATCTTCCAGGCACAAGGCGGAATGAGGATTGGAATGACAGGATAGGGATGGCCACTCTACGCCCCAAGGATGGCGAGAGCCCCGAAAAGGCGCCTCGCGGCCGCGAGACGGCCCGAGAGGATCCTGCGGTCCTTCAAATTCCGCGCGCCAGGACATGATTAGCGGAGCCGCGGCGCCACATAAGACGCGATAAGGTCCCCTCGCGGGGATAATGAGCCCTGCGTGCCCCCGGGAGGATCAGCGCCCGGCACTTGTGCTGTGGCCCGTCGAGAGAGAGCACGCGGGAAGGACCCAAGACGACAGCTGAGCGAGCGATCTGTGAGACAATCCGGATGAGAATCACTGCAAGACGTCATGGTGAGACGAACGTGGTCATTTTGTAAAGTCGCCGGTTTCCGAGTTCGGGAGGCACGATCCGAACGAAACATTGTTTTCGGGCCTAACGTAGTGAAAGCACGTGGCATTGCCGTACATTAGGTTCCCGTGGAATACGAGCAAACGGGACGGTTATTCACAATCGGGGAAGTTTTATTGCGTTCGCCAAGGCCACAGCCTCGTCATTTAATGTAAGTGTATCGCGTATCATGTTTTCGTGTCGTGTCGTGTAGATGTTCCATACGGCCGTATTAACGCGTGTCTTGTCGTCGGAATCTTGCAGCGTATGATCTGCATATTTGAGAGTATCTGCGCTTTGTGTCCTGATAATTACGATAATTGATTGTAGTCATTACTAGTGGCGAATATTCTGCCATATCGAGATTGTGTAGCGTCAAGCTTTTGTGCTTTTCTGTCCTTCTCTGACCTTCGGTCGAGCGTGGCGAAGCCCCGCGAGCGCGCACGAGGTCACGTCGTGTTTACGTTACAGTTCTTACCAAATTCTATCGCCGGGTGAAGCGGCGAATTATTGTTCGCATAATTTGCGAAAGTATCCTTGCGTAGCGTGAGCTCGTGCCGCTCCATTAAAAATTAATCCATTAAAAATTGTCGTATCGTATAATTTAAAAAAGAGATTTTTAAAGCTGTAATTTTACTCTATCAAGATATACTTATATTGTTGGTAAGAAAGTAATTGCGGTTTTTACTGATAGATGTCTTTTAAAAAAACGCGATGACTTTTTACTTAACCTAATATTTACGCATTTCAATTGCACCATGTAAATCTCGTAAAGGATCTGTTCCAACCTCTTTATTATATCCTAAATTTATTAAAGGTACAATATTATCCTTCAAAATTTTTCGTTTTATTCCTGGTGTATCGATGAAATCAGATAATTGAAAATGAGAAGAACAAACTCTACTCGCAATAAACGATTGCCAATTATCTTTTCTTATTACTGTTATCCATTGCTTTAGAAGCAGTGCATCTTTTGGAAATCTAAAATATTAATTTAACAATATAAAATATAATGTCTACGGAAATATACAATGTTAACCTTAAAAAAGTTTATATTTACAAAAAGAAATGTATACCACACCCTTTCACGTAAACATTATTGCAGCCTTTCATAACGCACTTTAGTGTCATGTTTTTATATTAAAACTATACTTTTTATTATTTATACAAATTTTTGCTGCTACAATATTATTTTTGCTTTGTACCCTTCGTATAAAAACATATGCAATACACACAGCCATCTATATATTTGTGGCAATACATGTGATTAGGAAACGCAGAGAAGATAAAAATTTTGATCAAATTCCATTCGATTATTAAGTCTGCGGCTTATGTGTCCCATAAGTACATAGATTTGGGGTACGCATAAGCTAGGAAATATATAAGAGACTAGCAGTCTAGGTATTATATATTTAGATGCCTGTGTATCATTCTCAATGTTAAACATATAATGTCTTTCAA
>NW_017305614.1:17937-19475 GCF_001594115.1 Trachymyrmex septentrionalis
TGTAGACATATAATGTCTTTCAATAAAATACTTGTATAAACATATTTAAAATATCAACTTAATACTAAAAGTTAATATGAGATCATACAGACTTCTGCTAGATGTAAAAACTAGTGGTAGAATCGCATCCTATGGTTATCGCACTGATAATAAATCTTGCTAGCATATCCAAGAAAGAGAGAGAGGCACAATTTCCGGCATTGTCATTGTATAACTGAGCGGAGATAATTCGCTTTTAACATGTCGCAATTACAACAGTTTGATAAAATTACATGTAATCGATGTAGATAAAAACGATGAATAAATCAGTCTGTTGATATAATAATATAAAAGTATGAAACAAATAATGTTGGTCAATATAAAGCTCATAAAATATGTACGAAAATAAAATAAAAAGTAAGAGTAAAATAGAAAATATCTTAGAAATATATATATAATCTTAGAATTAGTTCTACTATTCGGAGATAAAAATAATATTAAATAATCACATTAAAAGAGGCAAAAATCAACTTGTCTTCTTTTCTCATTAAGAAGTTGTCTATAAAATATTTTATGAGGATTGTAATACCAGTTACGTGGGCTATACGAAGAGAAAGTTGAAAAATTG
Organism: Trachymyrmex septentrionalis; assembly: GCF_001594115.1. Lineage (NCBI taxonomy): Eukaryota > Metazoa > Arthropoda > Insecta > Hymenoptera > Formicidae > Trachymyrmex > Trachymyrmex septentrionalis. The sequence goes on from NW_017305614.1 coordinate 18,545, forward strand.
ACTACAAGACAACACATGTCTAATATAAAGAAAAAGACGGGATCGCCATCAATCATTACGAACTATCGAGTTAATTGTCACCATGAATTCAATTGGAACAGAATTGGATAAGAATTGATAAAGAACCCTCCTGTAATAATCACTTGATATCAAAGATGGTTTATATAAAAAAGTAGATACAGGATCTAAATAGGCAGAATGAACTGATACATAATACATGAATCCTATCTTCCTTATTCAATCTCTTTCTCCTTTCTAGCTCTCTATTCTCTCTTCCCTCTCAAGTTACCTCTTCCCGATTACTTCTTATCCCCTCCTGTGTACCTTTAATTTTCCTTTATTTCTCATTTTCAGTTGGATATTAAGGAAACTTCATCATAATTTGCTTCTTCTATATATTTTTGTACATTCTGATCTTGTTTTGAAATTTAAGTACTTGAACAAATTGTAAGATTTTATATTCCGACTGATCTTATTTTTATCTCCGAATAGTGGAACTAATTTTAAGATTATTTCTAAGGTATTTATTTTAAGATATTGTCTATTTTACTCTTACTTTTTATTTTATTCTTGTACATATTATATAATATGAGCTATCCTACTGATTAGTATTATTTGTTTCATACCTTTATATTATTATATCAATAGACTGAATTATTCATCATTTTTATCTACATCAACTACATATAATTTTATCAAACTGTTGTAATTGCGACATGTCAAAAGCGAGTTATCTCCGCTGAATTATACGAGGTCTGTTCAAAAAGTATCGCGAATTTTGATTTTTCGCGGGTTACGTATATTTGATTTTTGATTTTTTGTGGCGTTATGTTGGTATTCATGTCTCTCACTTATGCCGACAAGTTCGGCCATTTTGAATGTTCAGTTAATTTTTGACAGCTGCTTTGCTTGCACGTGTTTTGGCTCGTCT
>NW_017305614.1:20304-38437 GCF_001594115.1 Trachymyrmex septentrionalis
GAAAGGACGACGCTACGCTACGATTGAGGAGATAAAGACGGCATCGAAGGAGGAGCTGAACAAGATCACAAAAAATAATTTTTTGAAGTGCTTCGAGGATTGGAAAAAACGTTGGCACAAGTGTATAATATTTGATGGGGATTACTTTGAAGGGGACAAAATAGATATTCATGAATAAATAAATAATTTTTGAAAAAACACAAAATTCGCGATACTTTTTGAACAGACCTCGTATACAATGACAATTGCCAGAAATTGTGCCTCTTTCTCTTGGATATGACAGCAAGATTTATTATCAATGCGATAACCATAGGATGCGATTCTACCACTAGTTTTTACATCTAGCAGAAGTCTGTATCATCTCATAATATTATAACTTTTAGTATTAAGTTGATATTTTAAATATGTTTATACAAGTATTTTATTAAAAGACATTACATGTTTAACATTGAGAATGATCCGATCGGAATCGACAAACATGTTAATGGTCATTTGTTTTAATTTTTTGTATTTTGTTTAGCGCCTATTAATATATTTTGCTTAGTATTTACATTTTATTTTAATTCTTATGGTTCGTAGTCCTTCTCAACATATTTCTAATTAACATAAAATTAATTCCCATATTTTCTCATAAGACCCTGATAATTTTTCCTTATAGAATCCTGATAATTTTTCTTTATAGAGCCCTGATAATTTATCCTTATAGAATTCCGATAATTTTTCCTTATAAGGTCCTAATAAACAATTTGTTACATGCTATATAGGGCTCATGTTATCTAATCTATAATAATAGGACCCGATTAATTTTAGGATATACTAATGTAGGCTTTTTAAGCCCTAACAATTTTCTTTTTTGTTACATTAACAACAGTATAAAGGAAAATGTATAAAAAACAAAAATTATTGATGAATGCAATAAGTTATTAATAATGAAATAAGTACTTTTGTTAAGAATTGATAAGAAACACCGCATTTGCATATTATTTCCAATTTATGATAAGCTTCACAATTGCATGTTATATCCATTTTAAATCGATAAGAAGCATCACATTTGCACGTTATTTCGATAGAAAAAAATTGACATTATCAATCACTGTACAATCAATGCTACTGGCCTACTGCACACAGGAGCATATCTATTTCCTACGTAGCGTTGCATAATAAGATGTATTATAATGACTTCTTTTACGTTAACAATGTACGCAATCAAAACAATGCGTCAGCAAATCTATTATCTGCATAGCATCGCATTAATAAGATGCAACGCTTATTAATACATTATTCATGTCAACATTAAACATTGGAATTAGCTGCTCTACGATGAAAATAAAATAAATAAAATTTAATAAACGTAATAATTTCTTTATTCATGCTTTGTTTTTAATTGTTTAAAATATTTCGTACATTCTTTTATACAGCATGTCCCAGAACAAACATTTGTCCTTAAAACAATGTATTTCTGACATAATTCTGAGACAATTTTTTCTTTACCAAAATTCTATGTGTAACTTAGTTTTTGAATTGTAAACAAAAATAGTGAGCGAATTACGGGTCGCGCAAGAGATAAACCGTTGAGGGCATTACGATGTACACATCGTTTGGGATGCCCTTACTGGCATTACTGGGTATTACTAGGCATTACTGGAGTATTAATAGGTATTACTGAGCATTACTGGGACATTAGTGGGCATTGCTTAGACATTAACGGGCATTAACGGGCATTAATGGGGTGTATTTTAATGGAAATTGTTATTTTGTTTTACAAGCAGATATTTGGCACCCCTATGAGTTTGCCTCTTTCTCCAATTATAGCAGAGATTGTATTACAAAACTTTGAAGTACAAGCACTTGAGAAATTATTTTTACAATTATCTTTATACTATAAATACATAGACGACATTATCCTAGCAGCTCTCTCTTTAATCACATTTAAATTACATTTTAATATTTTTAATTCGATGCATGAAAGATTGCAAAATTTACATTAAAGATCAATGATAATAACAAACTTAACTTTTTGAATGTCACGATGATATCGGAGGATCAATACGTTTTTAATCGGTTTTCTAAACCTACTTAGTCGGAAAGGTATTTGAATTTCTATTCAAGTCATCCTAAATGTCATAAAAAGGAGGTATTATTTAGGTGGATAGAAATTTATTGTTTTCTCACTTTCAATTCCATCAAACAAATTTTAAGATTACAATACGCACTCTTTTGGATAATAGCTACCCACTGACATTTATCTATAATGCTATTAGACAAAGATTAAAATTCTATACTTATTCTCAATTGAAAATAAATATCATTACAAATAAAAATAAATTTTTTACTATTCCGTTTGTTAAATCTATTTCTTAAAGATTTATGTCGATTGCAATGAATATAAATCTCAAGACAGCTTACACAATACTATAAAAAAATTTGTACATAGAGGAAAAGACTAACTAGACCAAAGTTCTGTTTTCTAAACAGAGTATAATTTATAGGATTAAGTGCATGGATTGTGAGGCGAGTTATATTGAGCAGACGAAAAGACAAAATTTCATGAACATCAATCGGATATCCACAAAGAAACTGGTTCTCCTTCGTAATGTTTGACTATTGTATCAGTTTCAACCATAATTTCAAGTGGAATGAGATTGAAATACTAGATAACGAACCGCGTTTTATAAAAAGAGACTCATCAGAAATGATCCATATTAAAAAATAAAAGTTTGGCTTGAATAGACAGACAAATACGAAATCTCACCCTGATGTATATTTACCGCTTATACAGTTCTTACAAATATCTTAGTTTCCCTTCCCTTTACTTTCCATCTTCATGTCTGGATCCTCTCCAAGTTATTTAGTTGGTAGGATTATTTTAACAAATGTTTCATGTTTAACAGTGTTACGTCCGGACGCCACAGTTCTTTTCTTCGACTAAAAACTTTCGTCATCGCCATAAAAATTATTAACAAGTAATACCGATAGATCATCTGTTTCTACCACGAGAGGTTACAATAGTGACGAGCCGAATAACATTTATCTTTTTGAACTAATAATCCACTCGAGACAGAGTCATTGCATTAGATATTTGAACCAAGTGCCAAATAGGCGAACTTTATCCCGAGGAACAGGAAGAATAAATAGATTAGAATTATAAAACAATTCTGTAATAAATGATACATGTGGCTCTAAACTATTGGACATCCGGCAAATGGTCGATAACGAAAGTTATCTTAGACCTCTGTATCCCATTTCACATCGATATCCTTAATCCTAATCCTAGATTAGGCCAACAGCACACGTGAGCTCTGCACTCGGCACCACTAACTCGCCAATATAAAAAGAGGCCCTCCACGAAGAACGCTCAGTCGTCAGTCATTTTTCCAACCGTTACTCTGCCGGTCTCAGTTGGCAGTCGTCATTCATTTTTCAAACAAAACTTTGCCGGTTTGCAACTACACTTAGTTGTCAGTTGTTAGTTGTCAGTCGTCAGTTTTTCCAAACGAAATTCTGCCGATTCGCGACTATATGTAGTTCTCAATCGAACTTCATCTCTTTCGAACTTTGAATAAGAGTGACTCGATCGGAGCCTCCGCATCCGAGTGGGAATCCTCCGTGGAGTGCTGAGACCAAAGAAATTCATTCATCCACATCCGCAGAACCACAGTAAGTCCTATTCTGACCCACACACACACACACTCACACGCACATATATATATATATATACATATATATGTGTATAAATAAGAACTATCCGCTATAATTTATATTAAATTATAGTGCCGCATCTAAAACGTCCCTACAAGGAGTGGCTTAGAAACCGGGAAGCGCGGAGACTCTTGGACGAGGAGTTCTGGAAATACCTCGGGGGTTTGCGAGAACAGAGTCGTCCGGCCGAGGACCATTTGCTATCATCACCACCGGCTCCGCCGGCTAATCAGTTAGAAGTTCTACCTCCCCCTCAACCACCTTCACCTTCCCCTCAACCATCTTCACCTCTTCCTCAAACACCTTCATCTCTCCCGCAAACTCCTTCGCCTCCCCCTCGATCTCCTTCACCCGCGTTTTCGGACGCACTGATGGAGAGAATCTTTCCAGATACTCCTCCACTATCACCCGATTCGTCGGTCGATCCTATCCCAATTTCTCCCAGAGGAATTCTGCCCCCGACGAACTCCACGGACAGCGTGGAGTTCTTAGAGGAAATTCCTCCGCCCCCACCTAGATCTTATTTCCAAATCCTAGAGAGTGACACTCTCGAGTCACTCATCAGTCAATTCCCGCGAACTACTACCGCATCTATCCCTCAGGGGGCCTACACAATCGGCCCTCATTACTTCGATTCTGAGAAAATCCGGAATGCCATCATCGGCCAAAACTCAACCTCCTGTATTCCTCCCGAACTCCGCCAATCCATTCCTAGTTCCAGTGGAATTTTTTTACAATCTTTTCTTTCCTTCCTCCGTTTCCATCCACGAAATAGATTAATCAAATCCCATCCGATTCTTCCGACTACTCGATGTACATAAAGCGTATGCCCGTTACTGAATAGATTGTTGCGGTATTTATGTAATAGATTAAAATGTATAGATTAGTTATGATAAATATGCCTATTGTTATATAACCATCTGTTATTCTTATCTTTCGATTAGCAACAATAAATAATGTTAGTAATTATTCTTCTTGCTCTCGTCATTCACTTTTGAAATCCCCTAATAAAACCTTGTAATCATTAAACCTTGCCCTTTCAGAGCTCGCACGTGGTCCATTCCCGAGTTAAAGAGATTTCCCTGACTCGAAATTTGGACCGACGATCGCACCACTCGTAGGAAACAGGCGTCATAGCGTCTTTACGAGACGTTGACCTATATTCCGAACTGAGCAATAAAAAGGGAGCGTTCGACTCGCGGTATTTGCTTCTGTGCGGATACCTGCGAGACAAGAGTCTGACCGTCCTTCCACACTCCATCCTGTCTATTCTCTTCTCTCTTTAAATCCATTTTCCTGAACTTGGACGTAACAACAGTACATCTCAGAATTTGTTAGTTATAAGACCTTTTAAATAATAATTGTTTTTCACATTTGAACTTTCTAATTATTTTCAATTTTAAGGATTAAACTTAATGCACATCAGGTATTACTCCTTCTTTTATTCTTGTAATTTTATATTCTTTGATAGACTTAAATATTTATCAGAATGTTAACATAAATCTAGACTAATTATATCATTGTATTCAGATACATTTTTTATAATATTGACAAATTTTAGTACATAGTTTACATAATTTTGATTATATAGTTATGAGAACAGATAGGAAATGGTATTATATTGTATCCACATGTAATTTGTTTCATATCAAACCGTTTTTATGACGGTATGTAGAAGTTCTAACTAGAAGTTGTGTCCAGAAAAGCAACTTATTTAAATTTCCGTATGAGACTACTTTCTATAACATGAGGAATTATTATTATCTTTCCATATTCTAAGAAGCGAGTATTTATGTGCTTTTATGTACTTTTATGCTTTTATGATTTGTTAATTATGAGCGTTTAGCGATATTAAGAGTAATTTTTAAAATTCAAGAATTTTAAGCACGACCATATGTGTGAATACATCAAATACGATAAAGAATGCCAAGAACGGTCAAAATTGAATGTTTTTACATAATACATTATATGTATATTCTTAAATTAATTTTTCTTTCAGATATGATTCAGAGCCGAAAAACTTTTGGTTTCAACACAATTATTCTGAAACGCTAATAATCCCCGCCTAAATAAGAAGAGACAGAAAGAAAGTAAGAAATTTATTACGAAAAATATCACCTCAGCCAAGATTCGAACGTGGCTGAGGTAATATTTTTCGCAATAAGTTTGTGACAATCTGACTTTTGCGCGAAATATTGAGTTCGTTGGATTTTCACGTGGTCAGAGCGCGGAAAGAGGTTTATAGCGGGGAGAGGAAATGACTCAACGAGGTAGTTTTATTTATACAAAAAAAAATAAAGACTATTTATTTAGCAAAAAAAATCATGCAGAGTATGATACAAATTATTTGGTGTGTGGTTTCGCCGAAATCGCGTCAACTCGGTACGCAAATGTGTACAAGCGGGTCTTGTGTCTGTGTGCGAGTGATTACAATGCTGGGTATGTGTAAGTATGTGTCGCCATTGAAACTCATCGCAGACGAGTTTTTGTTTTGCGATACGACGCGAAACGCGCGCGGGGATGTGGGGCGGCGAACAGCTGATCGCGCATGTGAGACGCAAGTATATGCCAAAGCACGGATTCATACACGACGCGGTAACTTGCGATATTCTTCCCAAATATACTGAGAAGAATAGCAATGTGAGACTGGTGATCCTTAGCGGCCGATAATGCTCGGTAGATAGAGAAATTTCTATCCCGTGCTACTACTGGGTCGATGCAAAGTGCAAATGCAGCGATTAGCGGTCGAGAACTTTCGACGGCAGATACTCGTATTATCCCCTGACACGACTGGTGCAGCAGAGGCGATATTCGGCGATTTTCGCCGATCGACGCTTATCGCGAGAGAGTTGTCAATCGATTGTACCCAGCTACGCTTGGAACTTTTCTGCGGGAGCAACGTGCGTTTGCTGTCATCTGTAATTATGCTTTGAATTTTATCGGTCAATTATGCGCGAAGCCATAGGTTTCTGCAACGGCATTCGGCTGGGTATGCTCCCGGGAATGATGCAGTATGAGGGGGCATATCATTATATCACCCTCCTCCTGTCCCTCGGAAAATAGTGCCTGAATTTTAGGCATTACGTCTTCTTGATTGAACGTACCATCCCATTACTATTGAAGAGGATGTGCCACTTGGCTTCTCCTAACCGTAGCTTATATTTATTATCGGGACACGTGGGCTGTGAAGTGCACCACGTCCACGATGTGTCCTGGCTCTAACCTCCACGGGGTGGCAGCGGTCCTACCGGCTGTGTGGGTTGCAGCTACGATGTCCCTGCCGGTGTTGTCGGTGGTGGCTTACGTGATGGCTGTAGCGGTGGCGGTGTTAGCCAGACCGCTTTTTGTCACCATTGCCGATCCATGGCTTGCACGGTGCACCCTACCATCGGGATGTGCTTTCTGGGCAGTGGATATGGTACTGCCGGTTCTACCATGGAGCCGTCTACCATTGATTAAGTCCTCGGGTTTATCGGATCGCACTCCTCTTGTATGAAATCATCGAGCGCTTTAAGGATATCGTCCTGCTCCATCGCTGCTCTGCTGACTAACGTCCTTCGACGATTTCAGGTACGCGTCAGGTGTTTATTTTTCGTCTCGTCACTGTCGGTATTTGTGTCCGTATATTCGGTGTCCATGTGTTCGTCAGTGTTTTTTTCGTTTCTGTCGATTGTCTCGCCGTCGGAGGACGGGGCGAGCTTAAAATCGTGTATATGGATATGTCTAGCGGCTGCTTCGATCATGTAAGTCGAAGATAACGGAGGATACCACGCGCCTAACCTTGAATGGAGACCTTTAAATCTGGGCGCGAAAGTGACAGATTTACTTGATGTATATTCTTTCTTGTATATCTTATGTCCTACTCGTAGTTTCCAAGAGCTGTGTCGGGGATTGTAATACTGCTATTGTTTCTGGAATAACCCGCGCCAGATTCATTTTCACATTTTCGTTTGTTTCTTCGAGGTATCGGCGGATGTCAGGTTCTTGGTATTTTTTGCATTTGCAAGTGACAGCAATTCGCGTCCGAGATTTAAATACACCGGCGTATACCCGATGGCATCGTGTTGTGCAGAATTGTACGCGAACTACCAGGTGTACAAGTATGAAATGCGGATTTAAAAAAAAACACGTTAAATTCGGAAAAATGATAAAAAGAGCTTTATTCAAAGTATGCTCCATTGCTAGTTACACATTTTTCCCATCTTTCGAGCAATTTGGGAATACCACGCCAGTAAAAATCTTCCCCCTTTGCCGCGAACCATTCATCGAGCCATTTTTTCACATCTTCGTACGAACCAAAGCGCTGCTCAGCAAGTGCGTGACCCATCGATGCAAACAAGTGGTAATCGGAAGGAGCCAAGTCTGGTGAGTAAGCCGCATGGGGTAGAACTTCCCAGCTGAGTGCTTCCAACGTGTCGCGAACCGGTTTTGCCGTATGTGATGGAGCATTGTCATGAAGAAAAATGACTTTGTGTTGTCTGTTTTGGTATTCTGGTCTTTTTTCAAGCAGCGGACGGTTCAAATCGATCAATTGTTGTTGGTAGCGTCCAGCATTAACTGTTTCACCAGGTTTTAACAGCTCATAATAGACCACACCCTTCTGGTTCCACCAAACACAGAGCATCGTTATTCTGCCAAAGCGATTCGGTCTTGCGGTCGATGTGGATGGTGCGCCTGGGTCTACCCATGATTTTTTGCGCTTGGGATTCTCAAAATAAATCCACTTTTCATCCCCTAACGATACGATGCAAAAACGACTTCCTTTTGTATCGTGCAAGCAAAATTTCACATGTGTTTTTGCGCCTCTCCATCTGCCTGCCGTCCAACTCATGCGGTATCCATCTTCCGGTCTTCTGAATCTTTCCCATCTCTCGTAGGCGATTGGAAACAGCTTGTTGACTAACGCTCAATTGCTCTGCGAGTTGTTTTTGTGTTTGTGAATCATCTTTGTCCAACAATGCTTGCAATTCCACATCTTTGTACCTTTTTAGCGGTTTTCCGTGTTCTTTGTCTGCAACATCGAAGTCACCACTTTTAAAACGCCGAAACCACCGTTCATACGTATCTTGCGATGGAGCATGTTCACCATAAGCTTTTCGAAGTAATCATGATTCAGCAGCAGTTTTCTTCAAATGAAAACAAAAAATTAATGCTGTCCGCAAATGCTCTTTGTTTGATATAAATTTCGACATATCGAACACAGCAACACAACACTATGCAAACACTTTTTCAATTTATCATTCGTGCGCGTCTGACACTTGTTGATGGCACTTCAAAATGGCATAACAGTTAAATCTTTATACCACACACTGTATTGATGCGCCATCTGTTTTCTCAAATCCGTATTTTATACTTGTACACCTGGTATATTTGCGGGATTCGCTCGTCTCAATTTCGGTGGTTTCGATCGAAGTTGATCATTGTTTTGGTCATTCGGTTCGTGTGTTCGACTAGATTGCGGCGTGTGTGTTGGCGTATACGTGTGACGGATTTGGTATGCGGCGAGGAACTTTCGAGTTGAACGGACTCGAATTGCGTTCCGTTGTCCGATAAGATTATTTTCGGGTGAAAGATAATATTATCAGCGACCGCTTGTGTTACGACAGCAGCCATAGCGCGGCACAGGGGATGTAATTTCACCCATTTCGAGAAACGGTCCTGCATTGTTAAGAGTCACATGTGTTCTTTTTTTGATCTTGACAGCGTATCTATTAAGTTTATTGAAACTTTTTGCCACTGTTCGTGGCGGTCGCGTGCAAGAACACCGGCCGGTTTTATTTATAATATTTTGTATTGTAGGCAATTCCTGCAGTTTCATACGTATTGTATAATATCATTCCGGGCCAATAATACACCTCCAGAATTCGGATCAGAGTTTTCGCGATTTCCAGATGCTCGGCCATCGCTTCATCACGATTGGCGTGTAAAACGTCCGCACAGCGTTTTTTCGGAACGCATTCTATTGCCGCTTGGAAGGTATTTCTTTAAAGTCTAAAGTGTGCAAGAGTGTCTCGGAGTCATCAAAAATCTCCTGGAGTGTTTTTAAATGTTCATCAAACGTCTGGTTATTAATTATTATGTCATCTAAGTATACAAAAATGTGGGATTCTAACTTGGGGCCCAAGACGATGTTTAAAAGGTGTTGAAACATGACTAGTGCTGAGTCCGAACGGCATTACAGTAAATTGACACAGCTCTTTTCCTGGTATCATAAACGCCGTAACGGGTTTGGTATCTGGTGTTAATGATATTTGCCAGTAGCTATTCTTTAGGTCGAGAGTGGTGAGGTCTCGTGCTCAGCGAAATTTGTCTAATGGTTATCTGTGGGAGGGGATAGACGTCTAATTCGGTAACCTTGTTCACGCAGCGGAAGTCTACAGAATCTATTTTTCCCATTCTTTTTTTTTACGACGACTACGGACGAGCTCCACGGGCTCGTTGCCGGTTCTATAACGTTGTTTTGTCACCAATTCTTCTACTTCGGAGTGGCTTGCATGGTGATTTCGGTAACGCTATCTCTGTTTAATCAACCGGGTACCCGTTTTAACGCGTATCTGGTATTACGTTTGTCTCATGTTGTTTTGTACGCGGTCGAATTTTGACAGATCTTTGTCTAGGAAATTTTGTAATTGTCGATCTTCGTCCTTGGTCTTATGTGTGAGTTCCTCCATCGAGGCGGTAGTGATGACACTCGGATGACTTACGGTTTGGATAGGGAACGTGATTGCAAATTTTAATTTTTGATCGACATGTATCATAGATCGAAGTCTATTAATGCTTTGCTCTTAAGCGTCGGTATTACGCGGAACGTATGCCGTACATGTTGGTTGCCGATTGTAATAGGCATATTTACGAGGCAAGGCGATTGTTTGTTCATCGTCGAGTTGGACGTTCCCCGCGTCCTCATCTATGGAGAAATGCAGTTTCTGTATTTACGCGGTATTGTTGATAAACGAGATTTCTGAGCCAGTATCTATTAGTGCGATCAGTTTTATATCTTGAACGTACATATCGACGTGCGGCCTGGGCGTAAATTTTACGTTGATGATCGAGAAGCGGCCGTAGTTTTTCCAATCTGCAGATGGTAGTTTTTTGTCAGGATTCCGTCCTTGCCGCACTGCGAGCAAAATTTCTTGGACAATTGTCTCGAATCGGATGTGCCCCTTCTATTTGCAGCTCCAGCAACACTCGTCGCGGTTGTATACTGCTGCTGCAGTAGGAATTTCGCCATCGGATGTTTTATTTTTCCCTTCTACTTTTTCGAGTGCGGAGATGTTCGCAAGTTGCGGCCTCGCGGCTTAGTTCTTGTATGAAACGCACGTTGATCGGATACGCCATTAGTAGGAGAAATGTATATTCCGGTAGAGGTATTCTAGATTCCGCGGTTCCGTCATTATTCCGGCACGATTAATAAAAGCGATTAACGCCGTGGAATACTTGAAAAATGTCTCCTCCGGTTTCTGCTTACGGGCGTGAACATCTTCCAATAATTGAAAGGCGTCTGCATAAGATAACAATGCATCTTTAAAACTATCGACGAAGTCATGCCAGTTTTCTCAGCGATTCCCTGGGCAAAACTACGTTTGCGCGTTTGCCTTTAAGAGTAGCCCTTTAAGAAATTCGTCGGTCGATAAACTTATAGTTGTCTTTTAATTTCTCGACGCGCTCTAGAAATGCCCATGGGTCCTTTCCTTCGAATTAGAGGCCCCATTTTTGCATTTGATCAATTATTTTTTCTCGGGACTGGGGTGAATGCCTTGTTAAATGAGTTTGCTAGCATTCGCGGCGGATGCTTCGGATTTGCATCGGCCTAGTTCTCGCAGGGATAGCGGTGGTGACGCGCGAGTTTGGAAGTTCCACGGATTTTCATCCCCAAATGTACTAAGACGAGATCTCAGTTCGTGCAGATTGCCCTCGGTATCTAATCCGTGGAACTCTATCTCGGTAATAATGTTGCTTTTGCTAAGCGTATACAGGGTGCGGCGCCAAAATCCGGACAAATTTCAAATTGAAATTCCCTCCGTTCAATACCATTGGTAGATGTCGCGATTGGCAGTCAAATAGCTTGACGCATGTACTAAACCATCATAACCTCGAAACAGTCGCAATGTTGAAACCAAGTGCGGAGTACAACCGAAGAGCCGCGATTATCGAAAGTATTCACGCCGGGCGCTCGGCGACAGAAATCATTCGGTTTTTCGGGTATCCGAGATCGACTGTGTATGATGTCTTCGCAAAGTATCATGAGTCTTTTTATCGATTCATGGACTGGACATTGTCCCAATATTATTTCAGATTTAACATCTACAGAAAAATATATTACTACTATAATTATACCAAAAGGCATTACAGAAAATACCATTAGATGTTTACAGATTTAGAATTTGGCAAAATTTGCGCGCACTCGCGGAAGATGGTCTGCTGGTCACATCAGAGATCGACCTACAAATTTTCGGCGGCTAACAGCTCGACAATAAACACATACGGCATCGAGACAATGACTTTGAACTTCGGATTGCGGCGCGCATTTACGTGGCGGTTTGTTATAACGGATGAATCAAGACCAATTATCAGTACAGATTTTTTGTCTTATTATGGTCTTTTCGTGGATTTACGGAACTCTCGTCTCGCATCGACTAGATCACAAGTTTATCCTTTCCGGGGCGCTGTTTGCGATGCGATACACTAAGTATTAAAACCGTAGTGGGCGCGATGCCGTATCACATATTGTTAGCCCAATACTCGGAGATAACGAAACCCGAAGGACAGCCGAGTGCGGTACGACATATGACGCGGCCTCAAGACAACACCGGGATCACCAGTAGTGCAAATCAGATTCGCAGCGGAGCATTTGGCGGCCGCAAAGAGCGAGTTTCGGAAGATGGCGGAGGCCGGGATCGCGCGATCTTCGAGGGAATGCTGCTCGTCGCCTTTACACCTGCTGCCAAAGAGAGAAGGAAAATGGCGACCTTGCGGAGACTATAGAGCATTAAACGCGCGAACAGTCCCGGATCGGTATTTTATGCGACACATCGAGGATTTCGCGCAGGTATTACAAGGTAAAACGATCTTTACGACCCTCGATCTCGTGCGAGCGTATCATCAGATCCCGATAACAGAGAAAGACATTCCAAAGACGGCCATCACTACGCCGTTCGGCATGTACAAATTTAGATACATGTCGTTCGGTAAGGAACGCGACGCAGACGTTTCAGCGATTCATCGATGATGAGGTTCTGTGCGATTTCGATTTTTGTTACGCGTACATAGATGATATCCTCATTGCGTTGGTGTCGACGGAGGAGCACCAGGAGCATCTGAAAAAGATTTTCGAGAAGCTGTAGGAGTATGGGATTATTAACCTCGAGAAATGCGTATTCGGCCAATCGGAGGTAGAATTCCTGGGTTACCTCATAACCGGAGAAGAAACCCGTCCGCTGGCAGCGCCGGTCCAAGCAATACGCGATTATAAGAGACCGGAGACAGCGAGGGATCTGAGGAGATATCTCGGCATGATATGACAATTTTTACAGGCGGTTCTTGCCGGGGATCGCGAAGACGTTAATGCCGCTCAACGGTCTCCTGCGCGAGAATAAAAAAGGAAGGATGCCTATGTCATGGACGCCGCGTCATAGGCTAAGTTCAAAACATCGAAGAAGAAACTAGCGGAGGCTACCCTTCTGGAGCACCCGAAGTTTGGCGCCAAGTTCGTACTGTTTACCGACGCGTCCGAACACAGCATCGGTACGGCGTTATAGCAGCGGGGCGACAACGGTTAGGAACCCTTAGCGTTCTTCTTGAAGAAACGAAGCCCAGTCAAAACAGCGCATTTGATAGGGAGCTTCTAGCTATTTATCTCGCTATTAAACATTTTCAATGTGTGTTGGAAGCGCGGACGTTCACAATCTACACGGATTACAAGCCGCTGACGTATGCGTTTCAGCAGAAGCCCGAGAGGAGTACACCGCGTCAGTTCCGCCACCTTGATTTCATTGACCACAGATGTCTGGCATGTCGCGGGCGTAGATAATGTCATAGCGGACACACTATCAAGGATCTGAAGAGCTGATGTCACCTTTGGACTATGCTGCACTAGCGGAGTCACAGAGATGATGAGTTCGCGAGCTACTTGCACCGAGAGTCCGGTCTCAAACTAGAAAAATTGACGATCCGGAGCGGGAGTACTGTAACGTGACAACGGAAACGCCGCGACCATTCCTGACGAAGCCTATTCGGCGGACTGCTTTCGATCTGATCCACAATTTGGCTCACTCCGATGTTAGGACGACGGGCAGGCTCGCAGCACAGCACTATGTCTGATCGTCCATGAGGAAGGATTGCCGCAATTGGGCTCGCGCCTACGTGCCCTGCCAAAGGTCAAAGGTGTCTCGTCACGTTTCGGCATCTTGGAAAAATCGCTGTACCATCAAGGCGATTTTAACATATCCATATAGACATAATTGTAATGCCAGTCTCTGAGGGCAAGCGTTATTGCTTAACATGTGTCGACTATTTTACGCGATGGCCAGAGGCATTCGCGATGAGAGATCAGGAGGCTGAGACGATATCAAGGACATTGTACGAAGGTTGGATCTGCCATTTTGGAGTGCCCCTCAGGATCACCACGGACCAGGGGCGCCAGTTCGAGTCTCATTTTTTCTAGCGCCTGAATAAACTTTCGAGGACGTTGCACTTGAAGACAACGGCATACTGCCCACACACGAATGGCATGGTCGAATGATTTCATCGCAAATTGAAAACAGCGATTAGATGCCAAGGAAGCAGCCGATGGATCGAGGTGCTTTCCACGGTTTTGCTAGGCATATGAGAAGCCTGGAAGGAGGACCTGCAAGCAACTGTGGCAGAGCTAGTGTATGGAGAGATACTGCGGCTTCCGGAACAGTTCTTGAGTCGGTGGACAGTGCGGACGACGTCATTGGTTTTGTGAGAGAGCTGCGAAATTATTTCGACAAGTTACGCCCGATGGAAGCATCATGGCACGGAGAACGACGGCCTTTCATATATAAGGATTTGATGACGACAGAGAGAGTGTTTGTCCGGCACGATGCACCAAAAACGACATTGCAGTCAACCTACGACGGACCATATTCGGCCATCAGCCGTGGAGAAAAGAGTTTCGTCGTACTTGTTCACGGCAGAAATACAATGATTTCCATCAACTATTTAAAGTTAGCTTATATTATTGCAGGTAAGTCGAAAAGAGAAGGTATGCCGGGATATGTTGGCAGGCCGTCCGGACGGAACAATAACACGCAGGACGTTGATCTCAAGCGAGACGAAAATCCGCCGCCTTCTTCGGATCGACTGGGAGTTGGAACGACGAGAAGTGACAGAAGAGTGCGTTTCCCGGATTGTTTTCAAGCAGGTCTGAGATAGCAGAAAATTGTTAGCGTGTCATAATTTTACTTTATTTTATATTTGTATTATTTTATTTTTATCTTTTCGGACTCTCCTATTTTTTTTTACTTTTTTATGTATTTATTATATATTTATTATTATATGGATAGACTGACGACCATTATTATTATTTTTTTTAATTTTTATTTTACGCATGCGAGCCGTCGAATAATTATGTTATTTACGTAATAAATTTATGGGGTGCAGGTGTACAGGCAATACATACAAACGATAATAGATCCATCTTAATTTGATCTTATTTTTTTCTTTTCTATTTCGTAACATAAATCACTAGCAGGAGGGACCTGTGGCGACAATTATCGCCACGATTATATAAGACAAAGATGCATTATATTATAAAAGAAAGGCACGTATACTGTTTTTCGACATACGTTTACGAACGCGGACAATATTGCCTGTACACACAGCAGTTCGGCGAAACAATAGAAGCATTTAAATGTCTCTGCTGTTTCTTGTGATAGGTCAGGAATTTCCTTTCTTTGTATCGTGCCGAGATGACGACGAAATGCACGTACAAAAAAATAACAGGTAATTATTAATTATTATCTTCCGTGGGTTAAACAGTTTATTTTTTAAAAATATAAATATGAAGATCTAAGGGAAACGACCTGCGGAAATAATATTGCGAGACGAAAGAAGGTTCGAGAAAGTTGAGCGTTTTGGCAAGAGAAAGATTCGACTGTGAGACTCCGATGAGACAGGAGCTGTACAGAGCAAGGAAAATGAAACGGATTTGAGAAGATAGTTTCTAGTCGTTGTATTGTACACATTACTGCTACTGATTCGAATCCTCGCCTAAAATCCTCGAACTCCTTTATACACGTAACAGACGCTAAAATTGTATTGAAGGAAAAAATGTTTTAAATATAATGACTTCTTGCACTATAAACATTTTACTACAGCTATATTACTGCAACCTTCGATTTCACATGTTGTCGAACTTTTGTTAAAACTAAATTCTACTGAATCTTCAAATTCTTCTGGTCTTTCATTTGTATAATCACTTTTAAATCACAAATATTTAAATAAGTTGTGATATCGCGAGGATGACAATTTATGTATCAGAGATTGTAATTTTATTATATTTCGTTCATGTAAATTTATATTATTTTCTTATAATAAAACAGTATCTGAAAATCTTTTAACAAAAACTCAAAGATCCGCGCCTGTGTTTATTAAAAATAAGGCCTTTATAGCATCGTCCATCACAAAAAGATGGCGCGTCAAATGGCCTGTATCGTTCGCCGCCATTAGCTATTGACCGTCACATTTTTCTGCTGTTGCGTCGAGCAGAGTGGTACGCGCTTATAGACATCCGATCCGAAACGTCAGTGGTACCAGCAAAGCCCATTTGCCGGGTGACTACAGTCACGCGAACGCGAGTGCACCCGCCCCCGATCACCGTCGTGGCGAGGCCGATCCGCGTCGATCGCCTCGATCGATCTTCGGAGAGCCGTCAATCGCTCCGCCATCTCCTGCTGCAGGGACAGTCGCAACTGTGCCAACCTTACTTCTAACTACGCTTCGACTGAAGCTGCATCGTTTGCACCTTGAATTGCATTGCCCGTGTAACCTCAGCAATTTGAAAAGCCGGTGCCCGGGTGGCCTCCACGATCGCGTCTGCGATGTCCGCGAATTGATCGACCGTATCCGCCGTTCGGGTAACCAGCCATGCGGCTGAATGTATGCCGGCAGCCGGCTTAAACAGATTGTTCTCAAAACCTGATCCCAGATGACCTGATCCTCGCGAGATTACGAAGATGTCGCAAAAGCTACGATGATTTTCTATCATCGATTTCTTCGTGCTCAAGTAAAAGTCTTACGCTCTTGTGATAAGGTCAAACGTTTTATGAGCTCTGCTTTTAATGTTTCATATGGACGCTCCGCGGGCGGATTCATAATTATATCGCGGACCTCGGCTATATAACGCGGCTCAATTGCAGTCAACGCATATCCAAATTTCGTAACATCAACGGTTATTTCAGCGGCTTGGAACTCGCAATCTACTGTAAAAGAAAATTTCAAACTCACCAATAAAATAAAACAAGATTGATTCTCTTTTAATCACGTCGGAATCACTTTAGTGTCCGTTGCGCGTGTAAAGGAGTTCGAGGATTTTAGGCGAGGATTCGTATCTGTAGCGGTGATATGTAGGGGAGATCGGGGTCAGTTGACTATAAGAGTAAGTAGAATAATCGAGGCTACATTAAAAATAAAACATGCGAAACATGCGTAAACGTATCTAAGCACGCAGCAGCGACTGCCGCTCAGTCTACCGTAACATCTTGTTGACAACATATCTATGATAGAAATTATGCCACAATTTTAAAAAATCGTACACCTAAGTAAATATTCTTATTCTTAAAATTTTTGTTTTACAATCGTATATAATAGTCTAAGATTTGTGATTTCTGTTTAGATAGTAAGTTTAGATAGTTCTTAGTTAATAAAATCCAACAGAGTTTTTTTGTTTATGTGGGGATTACAACCGGTCCCGGGGTTAGTTAAATCAGATGAAACACATTAGAAAAATGCATTTTTTTCATATTAGTTATCAGTTTCCTTTTATTATTAAAATATTATTAGATAGTCAAATGTATATAGTAACTGGTGTAGAATTCATTTTTTCGATAAGTCTTTTAATTTCGTCTGTAAAAATTCGAAACCGAAAAATGAGTCTATTAGCCCCAGTCTCCCCTACAATGCAACGACTCCAAGCTCTCTTCTCAAGTCTGTTTTATTTTTCTTATTCTGTACAGCCGTCCTGTCTCTTCAGAGTTTCACAGTCGAATCTTTCTGTCTCTCGCCAAAACGCTCGATGTTTTGTCAACTTTCTAGAACCTTCTCGAACCTTTTTCGTCTCACAATATTATTTCCGCAGGTCATTTCTCTTAGATCCTCATATTCATATTTTTAAAAAATAAACCATTTAACCCGCGGAAGGTAATAATTAATAAAAATTCAATATTTAAGTGGCTAATATTAAGAAGATTAA
>NW_017305615.1:0-477 GCF_001594115.1 Trachymyrmex septentrionalis
AGGAGCCTCAGGACGAAGCGAAGCGCCTCCCGATTTGCGTCGGTCTCCCCCCCCCCACGGCTCCCTTGCGGTCCGGAGTCCGGACACGACCAAATCGGTTATACAATTCGGTTCCTCGTTACGTTCACTCCCTCAGCTCCGCATACGCGCGAAGCTTGGACGTAACAGTAGAGACATATTTAATGTTTTTTCGACTTGTGTTTTATAATATTCCCAGTTAGTCTTTTTGCTGCACAATACACGGTTTTTCACTTTCAATAACTTTACTACTAAACTCTACTTACTACTAAATAAGTAACACTGGCGAATGATCGGATGATAGATCGAGGCACGATTTTATTTTTAAGTATTTTTTACTTATGCTTTTCGTAATATAGAAGTCAATGTCTGGTATTTTTCTTCTGTCTGTAGGCCAATACGTGGGTTCACTCGTAGACATTGGTTCAAGATTCAAATGCTTCATGGCTTCCCAAAGTT
>NW_017305616.1:0-3097 GCF_001594115.1 Trachymyrmex septentrionalis
ATCTACTGTTTCGACAATGTAAAAAAATCTGTTTACTAACAATGGATAATGTTGGGATTTGATAAACTCGACAAATCGAATTTAAGGAACTATTAAAGATCACTAAAAATTACATAAAAATATGTATTTTTATGGAGCTGCAAAAAATTTAAACGGTTTCGTACAAATATATATACATTTATGATTTAAATTATTCAATTGTTATATTTATAAAACTGCATTTATGTTGTTATCATATGAGTTTGATTAGATGATGCATTGTAATTATATTGCAATTAAAATATAATGATATTATTATATTATAAAGCTGTATGCTTATTTATAAAGTATTTGTATAACAATAAATTATTCAGTATTGCATTATAAAAATTTATAAGTGATATTTATGTTAATTCGAAAATTTTATATCGACAGTCGACAATATTAATACTCTATAGATCTGTTCCTGCACGAGAACTCTCTTTCTCATTTTCAATAAATATATCGAACATATACCTATCTCACTTTAAGATCCAAAAGTGTATACTAGTTTAGCCACAGAAAATTTCCTAGATGTATTCTTGTTAGCTAAAGTTTTTGCATGATTCATTTTTCTTCCTTTTCTCTCCATCTTGGACAGAAAAAGAGAAAAGATGGACCATACCAGAGGAAAATCTAAAAGACCACATAAGAGCTTTTTTTTTGTAACCGCAAAATGCTTCCGCGCACTACTGCCCTCTGAAGAAGTGGATATAAACTACATGACAATATCCGTTTTTTGTGGCGATTCTAATGGAAATAATGGTCTGTTTTCTGTTTCTGCATTACACTGTTCTAGAACTCTCTTTTTCTCTTTAAATAAATATCAAACATATTTCTATCTCACTTTAAGTTCCAAAAGTGTACACAAGTTCAGCCACAGAAAACAGATCTTAAATTGATGAAATAACTAAAATCTATCAAATTATTTATATATTTGTTTTTTTACATTTATATTTTTATTTATAATTATTTTATTCTATCATTATTCGCATATATTATTTATACAATCTTTACCTATTCATACTTGTCCTACTTATCCATATTTTAATTTATTCGTGCCTATTCGTAAATCCTATCTCCATCCGTGTATTCCTACCTACATTACTTCATTAATGTGTAATAACATTGCGAATATAATACGTTAATGGCTGTTTAGCAGCAAAAGCAGTTCTGCAAATGTGAAATTTTTTAATACGATTAGATCTTGCCGATTCTCCTTTTGGATTTAAATTTATAAATCAATTATATTGAAGAATTTACAAAAGCTACAAAGTTGCTTTCTCTGCCAAACACAGCAGCTAATGCCTAGCCATATCCTATCTACTGATAAATTCAATAGAATAACCTAATCGCGATCTTATTAAATAAATGATAATAATTAACCAGACTTTCAATCTTTAAAATACAAAACAATGAACAAATAACAAAGTTAATAAAAATCAGCACAAGTTTTGTTCATGAAATATTCTACAAAATTTGCGTTTGATTATTCGCACTTACTCTCCGTATGAGCCCTGTTATTTGTTGGTCATTTTTGTATTTTAAATAAACAATAATTCAAAAAATATAAGAACTCACAATTTGCGAGCAAGTTACCCTCCCGAATTCAGTTTTTATCTTTATATATCTTTAAAAAACTTAGATATAGGTGTTACACAACTTCATATAAATTCTCTTCTTTCTTCTGGCCAGATTGAACTCACCTTTCGTTGCTCCCGGCCAATATTCTGGTTTCATATCCAGATATCAATAACAAGGAGAAATACTCCTTTTTGCTACCGACAAACATTGCCGGCAATAAGCGTAAGGTTTTACGCTTTCGTATGATACGCGAAACACGAACGCGTCGCGAAGAGGCCAAACATTAATTGACTAAATTTTAATATCAACAATTATCAATAATAATAATATTTCCATTATTATAATATGCAAATAAATTTTGCGTTTATTCCCTATTCGCGTTTATTCAAAATTAATAATATAAATATAAATATTCGATTAGAAATCAAATTAAATTTTAAAAAATTTTGTATTAAAAATGTTTTGATTTCAAGAATCTCGAATATTGTGAAATTAGATTAATTTTCATAATATAAATTTTATAATAAAACAACAAAACTTTAGTTTAAAAATAAGTTGAAAATTGATAAATCAAAAATTAAATTCAAGGCCCGATAATATTCAAGGCCTATGCACGTATTTTTCACGATTCGAACGATTCGTTGCTGAATCTCATCTCAAAGCATGCGGAAATGAGAAATTCAGATGAATGATGTAAGATCCGAAAGGGATAATTTTCCCATACATTAATAAACATATCTTCTTGCATTTTGTAAATTATTAATTAGAATTATATTTTTTGTATAATTTATTATTTCAAAATTAAGTATTTTAAATAATGCAAAACTCTGAACGTGATTTTAAAATAAGTATGACATAAAATTCTTCTATTTCGTGACAAAATGTATATTGGATCTCACATCATGTTACTACTTTCACTGGTATAAAATCCAGTTACTACATGGATAAGTTATAAAAGCTTGTAGGCTAAAGTCAATGCGTTGGAATAAGTACATAGTAATAATTAATAATCGTAAAATGTCTTTTATGAAAAAGCGAGATTAATAAATTGATAAAATGGCATTTTACAACATAATTTCGTTAGTAACATATGTACAAATAAGAATGAAAACAATTGATATCTTAGAAAACAATATGTATTATACATATATATGTGTATGAATGTTGCTTTCCTGCATCAACTTATCCTTAAAACTTAATCCTGAATGAATATTTGAGAATAAGATAGGTAGAAAAAAATAATTAAACAATACTTATTATATTGTAACAAACTTTCTAAAACGACCGTGTCGTAAAAATCAATATATGTTTTATCATATTTTTGGGATTGAATTAATGAGAGAATATCAAATTGAGCTTGAATTATTTACAATTAGACAAGGTACACATTAACCTATAAATTTATAATAAGTAATCAAAATTCAAATCTTTAATAGTTTTCTTGAGTTAAATAGTTTTACTCTATCATTTTAGTTAAATTAACAAGATATTGTAT
>NW_017305616.1:3197-22917 GCF_001594115.1 Trachymyrmex septentrionalis
AAATTATGTTGATATGCATGTATGCATCTAGAATTTTTATTAATGAAATTACCACACATTCGTTACCTCAATAAAAACATTAATTCATTACTCACCAACCCGATGCGCAACAGCGGAGTAACATCTGCAACGTCGCTACGATGATTCTGTAACAAATAAATTGAAATCCAAATTAAAACAGAGCAGAAAAAATCAATTAATATTATAAAAAAATATTTACTAAACGCAAAGTTATCTCGAAAATAATCATATAATTTTCAAAATATATAATTTTTATAAACACTGAATATTTTAATTCATCATTCAATTAGACACTTATAAAAATAATTATACATTTTTTCTAAAAAAGATCTTAAAAATACATATTTACAAAATTTTAAAATAATTTTAAAATACCTTCTTTTGTAGTTATCATTTTTAAATCATAACAAAATGAACCGACTAAAGAATGAACAGAAGAAAATACTGATTTTATATAAGCAAAAAATGAGATACTTACCGCAAGGTTGCTCCGCCGGTGCCCGATGTCTCTCCCAGACCTCCTCCTCCTCTCAAAATTGAGTTGGCATCCTCTCGCACAGGACACTCGCGTAAAACACTCGCGAATAATGCACTATAATCGCGCGCGGACTATTACTTGAGTCCGATAACTTGAACGGCACTCCCGAAACGCCCGACGCGACGAACCGGCTGCGGTTCGTTCATTTTCAAATCGGCGACGAGGGTACGTTGGCTTCCTCAGAGGATTTTTACACGAAGAGAACGATTTTATTCAATATCCAAAAATTTATATAGATATATACTTTCAGATATATCTGAAAATTTTGAGACACTTGAAAAAAATCATTCTTTTCTTGTAACTCTCCTCTGAGTACTGAGCCCTCCCACCACGACAAGGTGTACCCGTGAGAGGGAATATAATCTGAAAAATATAATATATAGCTATTATCTATATTATAACGGAATAATTTCGTCGTAACTATACGTAAACATGACGCGCAGCTCCGTACCACCCCGTGCCATCCCCACTTCAAGGTCGCCGATCATCTACCTCGAAATATTACCGTTAATACATATTACAAAATCAATAAAATAATCTATTCTTACGTTTTTTAATATTCTTCGATGAATATTATACGATGCTTTATTATACGATTTATTTTCATTTCTTGAATTTGTTACGCACACAACTCATCTGTATCTTAGGCGGGTATTCATAGTCAGAGCTTATATTCAAGACCGTCTTAAGTACAATTTTAAGAAGTCACGAATCAGAGAATCGTATTAGCATTATTAAGACATTACTTAAGACAGTCTTGAAATAAGAATGGTCTATGAATACTGTCTTTAGTCTCTAATATCTGTTATTAAATTTAATCGAAATTGTTTTATAATTTAAAAGATGTTTTATCTTTATTTAAAAAACGTATAACTTATTATTAATCTTTATTTAAATATAATTTCAAATGTAATCGAAGAGAGTAATAAAGATTGAGATATAACTCTTAACACACACATTAGTTTTGAGCAACATTACTATTTGAGCAGCCTTAAGTAATTAATCATCAATTCGGGAATATCTAATTATCGTAGATTAATGCGCGACACTTGGAGCGACCGTACCACACGTCTGTTTGACTCCGAAGTTGCCGAGCGAATGCCGAAGTGATGACGTAGTCGACCACCGGCACGCTCCCCCTCGCTTTTCGCCGCGCGCCCCTTCCCCTCGCTTTTCGCCGGGCGCTGTTTACACTCAATTATATGAAAAATATTCAACGGCTTATTCAATTATTTGTATTTTACATGATTGACAAACGGGTATCGCCGTATTGGCGCCGCATTTCGCGTTTTGCTTTGTGCCATCTCGGAGACAATCCTATATTACTTGTATGGTTCTTTTAAACGAATTAGTAATTATTCGCGTGAAGTATTTTTGATATTCCAATATTATATCTTAATTTTCATAATTCTTTTTAATGATTCATACTTAAATAAAGGTTGATAAAATATCCTATATATGTATGTTCTTTATATAAACATACATGCGAATTTATTTAATATCGTGAAATAATTTGTGTTAAATACAGTTTTGGCTAAAAGTACTAAATATCTTGTTAATCATTATTTAATTTTTTAGTTAATAAATTGATTTAAGACACTACTATTACTGCAAATTATCCGTGTTTCAGAAATTCTTTAAATTTACGTATAACGCCAATCTCATGGTTTGATAAAATAACATACGAATTATTTAAAATAAAAAATATAAAATAAGTTCCAGAAACTTATTTAACATTTATAATGTTGGAATATCAAAAATACCTCACGCGAATAATTACTAATTCGTTTAAAGAACCATGCAAATAATATAGGATTCTGCCCGAGATGCCACAAAGCAAAACGCGAAATGTACGGCGATATCTGTTTGTCAAAATCATGTAAAATAATTGAATAAACCGTTGAATATTTTTCGTACGCAGTAAGTGAGTGTAATCTAAACAAACGAAAGGCGAGGGGGAACGTGCCGCGCGGAAAAAACCACGGGAAGGGACGCGCGGCGAGAAGCGAGGGGAAGGCTCGCGCGGCGAAAAACGATGGGGAGCGTACCTATGTCGCTACGTCATCACTTCGGCATTCGCTCGGCGCCCGCTGAGGGAGACGGATGCGTGACACGGTCGTTGCGGGTGTCGCGCATTAATCTACCAAAATTAGATATTCACGAACACGAATTAATAATTAATTGCGTAAGGCTGCCTTAATAGTAATGTTGCTCAAAACTAAGGTGTGTATTAAGAGTTATATCTCAATCTTTATTCTGTTTGATCATTTATATATAAATAAAGATTAATAATAAATTATACGTTTTTTAAATAAAGATAAACGCAAACATTTTTTAAATTATATATAAAACAATTTCGACTAAATTTAATAATCGATATAAATAGAATTTATATTATACATTTACGGATATATAAATTACGAGATATCTAAAGGCGGTATATGTATATTGTAGTCTGTTCTTATTTCAAAACAGTCTTAAGTAATGTCTTAAGACGCTAATACGACTCTCTAATCTCTTAAAATCTTCGTGATTTCTTAAAATTGTACTTAAGACGGTCTTAATATAAACTCTGACACTATGAATATCCGCCTAAGATACAGATGGATGAATCATGTGTAAAGAATTCAAGAAGTAAAACATAAAGTATCGTATAACATATATTACAAAATAATCTACTCGTTACGTTTTAATATTCATCGAAGAATATTAAAACGTAAAGAATAGATTATTTTGTGATATGTGTTAACGTTAATATTTCGACAGACGGTTGGCGCGTGACCTTGGGGTGGGGATGGTACGGGGTAGCACGGAGCGGCGCGTCATGTTTACGCCTAGTTACTACGAAATCATTCCATTACCGAAGCTCGTACAAGTATATGCGAAATAAAGTCAGAACAGATATTAAACTATATTAATTGTGAAAGAATTGTGAATTGCGTTATTTGCACGAGTATTCATATTAGCATTGATTTTTTATGCCTTGTTTGATGTCGTTCATACAGCCTAGTAGCTGTACCAACACGAGACATAAAAAATTAATGCTAATATGAATATTCTCATGCAAATAACGCAATTCACAATTCTTTCACAATTAATATAGTTTAATATCTGCTCTGACTTTATTTCGCAATGATAACGAATTGCAAACGTGTGTGTTTGATGTTCGTTGCTAAAAGTTAACCGATTGCATAGTAATTGCATAGTAATATAGCTATATATTACATTTTTCGGATTATCTTCCCTCTCACGGGTACACCTTGTCGTGGTGGGAGGGCTCAGTACTCAGAGGAGAGTTACAAGAAAAGAATGATTTTTTTCAAGTGTCTCAAAATTTTCAGATATATCTGAAAGTATATATCTATATAAATTTTTGGATATTGAATAAAATCGTTCTCTTCGTGTAAAAATCCTCTGAGGAAGCCAACGTACCCTCGTCGCCGATTTGAAAATGAACGAACCGCAGCCGGTTCGTCGCGTCGGGCGTTTCGGGAGTGCCGTTCAAGTTATCGGACTCAAGTAATAGTCCGCGCGCGATTATAGTGCATTATTCGCGAGTGTTTTACGCGAGTGTCCTGTGCGAGAGGATGCCAACTCAATTTTGAGAGGAGGAGGAGGTCTGGGAGAGACATCGGGCACCGGCGGAGCAACCTTGCGGTAAGTATCTCATTTTTTGCTTATATAAAATCAGTATTTTCTTCTGTTCATTCTTTAGTCGGTTCATTTTGTTATGATTTAAAAATGATAACTACAAAAGAAGGTATTTTAAAATTATTTTAAAATTTTGTAAATATGTATTTTTAAGATCTTTTTTAGAAAAAATGTATAATTATTTTTATAAGTGTCTAATTGAATGATGAATTAAAATATTCAGTGTTTATAAAAATTATATATTTTGAAAATTATATGATTATTTTCGAGATAACTTTGCGTTTAGTAAATATTTTTTTATAATATTAATTGATTTTTTCTGCTCTGTTTTAATTTGGATTTCAATTTATTTGTTACAGAATCATCGTAGCGACGTTGCAGATGTTACTCCGCTGTTGCGCATCGGGTTGGTGAGTAATGAATTAATGTTTTTATTGAGGTAACGAATGTGTGGTAATTTCATTAATAAAAATTCTAGATGCATACATGCATATCAACATAATTTAATAAAAATGTTCGGATGTATGTATAGTGTTCCATACATCCGTTGCCTTAAAATGGATACGTTGTAACAGATTAGGATAAATTTAATTCTGAATATCTCTTCATTATGAAATTTATTTTGCATGTTAAATTTATAATATTACGTTACCCAGTTTGAGTGTTATCTTTAATCATTTCTAATACTACATATAAGTCGCCATTGCTATTACCTATATACAATATCTTGTTAATTTAACTAAAATGATAGAGTAAAACTATTTAACTCAAGAAAACTATTAAAGATTTGAATTTTGATTACTTATTATAAATTTATAGGTTAATGTGTACCTTGTCTAATTGTAAATAATTCAAGCTCAATTTGATATTCTCTCATTAATTCAATCCCAAAAATATGATAAAACATATATTGATTTTTACGACACGGTCGTTTTAGAAAGTTTGTTACAATATAATAAGTATTGTTTTATTATTTTTTTCTACCTATCTTATTCTCAAATATTCATTCAGGATTAAGTTTTAAGGATAAGTTGATGCAGGAAAGCAACATTCATACACATATATATGTATAATACATATTGTTTTCTAAGATATCAATTGTTTTCATTCTTATTTGTACATATGTTACTAACGAAATTATGTTGTAAAATGCCATTTTATCAATTTATTAATCTCGCTTTTTCATAAAAGACATTTTACGATTATTAATTATTACTATGTACTTATTCCAACGCATTGACTTTAGCCTACAAGCTTTTATAACTTATCCATGTAGTAACTGGATTTTATACCAGTGAAAGTAGTAACATGATGTGAGATCCAATATACATTTTGTCACGAAATAGAAGAATTTTATGTCATACTTATTTTAAAATCACGTTCAGAGTTTTGCATTATTTAAAATACTTAATTTTGAAATAATAAATTATACAAAAAATATAATTCTAATTAATAATTTACAAAATGCAAGAAGATATGTTTATTAATGTATGGGAAAATTATCCCTTTCGGATCTTACATCATTCATCTGAATTTCTCATTTCCGCATGCTTTGAGATGAGATTCAGCAACGAATCGTTCGAATCGTGAAAAATACGTGCATAGGCCTTGAATATTATCGGGCCTTGAATTTAATTTTTGATTTATCAATTTTCAACTTATTTTTAAACTAAAGTTTTGTTGTTTTATTATAAAATTTATATTATGAAAATTAATCTAATTTCACAATATTCGAGATTCTTGAAATCAAAACATTTTTAATACAAAATTTTTTAAAATTTAATTTGATTTCTAATCGAATATTTATATTTATATTATTAATTTTGAATAAACGCGAATAGGGAATAAACGCAAAATTTATTTGCATATTATAATAATGGAAATATTATTATTATTGATAATTGTTGATATTAAAATTTAGTCAATTAATGTTTGGCCTCTTCGCGACGCGTTCGTGTTTCGCGTATCATACGAAAGCGTAAAACCTTACGCTTATTGCCGGCAATGTTTGTCGGTAGCAAAAAGGAGTATTTCTCCTTGTTATTGATATCTGGATATGAAACCAGAATATTGGCCGGGAGCAACGAAAGGTGAGTTCAATCTGGCCAGAAGAAAGAAGAGAATTTATATGAAGTTGTGTAACACCTATATCTAAGTTTTTTAAAGATATATAAAGATAAAAACTGAATTCGGGAGGGTAACTTGCTCGCAAATTGTGAGTTCTTATATTTTTTGAATTATTGTTTATTTAAAATACAAAAATGACCAACAAATAACAGGGCTCATACGGAGAGTCAGTGCGAATAATCAAACGCAAATTTTGTAGAATATTTCATGAACAAAACTTGTGCTGATTTTTATTAACTTTGTTATTTGTTCATTGTTTTGTATTTTAAAGATTGAAAGTTTGGTTAATTATTATCATTTATTTAATAAGATCGCGATTAGGTTATTCTATTGAATTTATCAGTAGATAGGATATGGCTAGGCATTAGCTGCTGTGTTTGGCAGAGAAAGCAACTTTGTAGCTTTTGTAAATTCTTCAATATAATTGATTTATAAATTTAAATCCAAAAGGAGAATCGGCAAGATCTAATCGTATTAAAAAATTTCACATTTGCAGAACTGCTTTTGCTGCTAAACAGCCATTAACGTATTATATTCGCAATGTTATTACACATTAATGAAGTAATGTAGGTAGGAATACACGGATGGAGATAGGATTTACGAATAGGCACGAATAAATTAAAATATGGATAAGTAGGACAAGTATGAATAGGTAGAGATTGTATAAATAATATATGCGAATAATGATAGAATAAAATAATTAGAAATAAAAATATAAATGTAAAAAAACAAATATATAAATAATTTGATAGATTTTAGTTATTTCATCAATTTAAGATCTGTTTTCTGTGGCTGAACTAGTGTACACTTTTGAAACCTAAAGTGAGATAAAAATACGTTTGATATTTATTTAAAGAAAGAAAGAGAGATCTAGAATAGTCTAGTGCAGGAGCAGAAACAGATCATTATTTTCATTAAGATTATCGCAAAAAATGGATATTGTCGTGTAGTTTACATCTATTTCTTCAGAGGGCAGTAGTGTGCGGAGCATTTTGCGGTTATAGGAAAAAGGCACTCATGTTCTTTCTCTAATATGAATATTAAAATTATTGATTGTCGGTATATAATTGAAGATCTTGATAGTTCTCTTTTTCTTTGTTTCATTACGTGTTCTAATTTTTTCAACGTGTTCACACTAACACACTATAAACAATATGACAATATGTAATACGCACATGTCGTGTAAACCAATATAAATTATAAATGTGAACTAAAGAGGTGTGAATTGAACAATATCGTAATAAGTGTACTACACGTGGATTGTAGACTACTAAAACGTTTTATGGATATTCGAAGGAATAAGCTTGATTAAGCCATGAAAAAACACGAATTAAATTCAAAGGCATTTAAACGTGCTGAAAACAATTTGCTATCTAAATTGAATAATACGTTTTTGAAGAATTATCCACATCATGTAATGCCGGGTTACAACTTGAATAGATCACCATGTATTGAGACATGGGATGAAGGGAATGTCCAGGGGCTTTATCAAGAATTTCCATATAATTGTGATTTGCCAAAACCATTATTGCCACCAGCAAAGTTGTCAAGGACAGGTAACAACAATACTGATATGATTTGTGAGTTTTATTAAAACATAACTTTTTAAAAATTTATTAGTTTGAGTGTATAGTTTGTATTTCAAGTATTTAATATCAATAGGATTTTCAATTTCTTATAATCCTTAGACATAAACTTTATAATATTATAATTTTATTAAATATAATTACATTTTTTTTTTTAATACTTTGTAGTGCTTAGCGAAGAAGATCCAGCGTTGCAACTTCTCACTTTGAAAAACCACTTAAAAAATGAAACAGATAGGCTAATGAATTACTATGAAAGACATAAAAAAGGTTGTACATAAATCTAATATAGCAGATTTAATTACAACTTTTAACTACTTAGTACTAACTTGATAAAATGTATTCTTGATAGAATTTGAACTACCCAAGAAAAAGATAAAGTGGAAGAAAGGATGTGGAAGTAAGGCAAATGTACCTAAATATATCGCAGACATAGCTGAATTGCTTGACATGGATCCAGATCCTTATTTCGAAGGGGTATGTTTAACAAATTGTTGCAAAATTTAAAAGAAATAAATTGTACATTATGTGACAATAGAATATTATTAATAAAACATTTTTTTAGACTTACAACTGGTATTATACAGGTGGATGTTTAAACTATGTTCAGCTAAATGGTTGGGATGTCCTATTATTTCCATTTATGGGAGACTTAGGTATTCTAATATAAAATGTGTATTCATGGATATATTAATTTGTGCAGTGTTTATTTTAATCTTCCTCTTACAATATTTTCAGTTGCTGCACATATTATACCCATGGAAAATTTTATATGGAAGCCTTTGCTACCAAATTCAGCTAAATATAAATTACATGGATCGTTGTATGAAATTAGACAATGCAAGCTTACTGATACATGTATGTGTATTTATAATCTTAAAATTAAAAAAAATATATAATCATATTATATTTAAAAGTTTATTATATTAGAAATTATCTTCATTTAGGTAGAATTTTAGGAAGGCATAAAGACCAATGTACTCTCTATACACTGTCCAATTCTGAGAATCATTTGCTGCTTAATGAAGTTTACAAGCAAGCATCAAAGGTGCCATATGTCAGTGCTGATTTGAGTTTAACTAATATTAATTATCATTGTACATTAAATGCAGAAAAAATATTATCCTTATGGGATATAAATAGACCGTTAGTATTTCTTTATATTCTCTTTGTATCTTTTTTGTTCTTTTGTCGATGTATGTATACCTTTTTTTCAGGAATCATATTAGTAGGGGTTCTGTATTACAAAAGAATGCAACACATGATGCTTGGGGGTGTATAAGATTCCAAGAAACTGATCCAAACGTTTTGATTTACGTAGATAGATGTTGCTTGCATTATCTTGATACTAGGGTAAGAAACTGACAAGCTTTAAATCTATATTTATTTTCTTATATAAATTATAAATTTCACAAATTATCATTTCCTAAATTAATTATTTAATAATAAGAATATATTTATTTTTTATACATTAATAAAATATCACTATTTTATTGGGCTTTTTACAGACTGCTCTTGATCAAGCATGTCTCACGTTGTGTCCGAAATTTAATTTAGAAAACTGCGAGAGTTTGTCGGTAGAAGTACCGAGTAAACACAATTGTTGTCATTATTTAGGCACTTATCATTCCTTTTTGATGTGTGATAATCGTTCTCCAAAGCACTGCGTACGACAAAAATGGATGCATCAATTCAAGGATACTCCGCTATTGGCAGCTGTAACTAATAAGTTAATAATGTTAAATACTAATTCTAATTATAATAAAAAATTAATTGCTATTATAATAACTACTATAATAACTACTACCGCAATTTTATTACAGTGATGACAAGGAAATCGTTATTCTGTCAACTCAAAAAGCTGGCGAGAATACAATAATTTTGAACACATGGATGGATGAAGAGAAGTCTCATTCATTTAATTTACCTTTCACACCTCCACATATTGCAGAAACGTTAAATGAATCTCAAATACAAGGAATGTGCTTAAATCCGTATTTACAAAGCAGATTTGAATTATGTAATGTTGGTAGCGCATTAGTCACAAATGTAAAGAAAGGAGGAGTGTCCTTCTTCGTACAAAATTCTATTGGTAATTATTATATCTCATTCTATCATAGTATATTACTGTATTATTATATCTTGGAACATCATGCCAAATATATTTTTTCTTGTTTGTATAGGTGATATATTTTATCAATGCATAACACATGGACACATATTGGATAAATATTCTTCCATAAATAATAAAGCATGTTATGCGTTGGATATGTGGGAAAAAGCTTTATCAGCCCAAGATGAACCGCTAGTACCTTTATCTCTTACTGACAAATGCAGTATGCAATATATATATAAAAGTAAATTATTTTAATTTTTATTTAAATATATTTTGAATGATTAAGGCCGGATGTCACCAATATAGTTTAATTTTAATTTCGATTCAACTTTATTTTTTTATAGTATAGAATTAAAAAAAATGTGAATAAATTGAATTGAGATGAAAGTTAATCTGTGTTAGTAGAAACGGATATAATTCGAATAAGTTAAACTGAAATTAAAGTTAATCTGTGATGGAACCAGGCCTAAGTAACGTAAATCATAAAAATAATTTTACAGATTTTAAGAATCACAAGCTCAGTTGTCATTTAAGATCCAATAATGAAAATGCAGACAATAGTTTTGAGCCAACTTGGAAACAATCGTTAGCTGCGTTGGGATCATATATGGATTTATTAGCACCAGAACTTCTTGCTGTTTGGAACATATGTGAAGCAGTACCTGTATCAGAAACGAGATCAAGTCAGAAAGTTTTGAACTGGTTGGAATCCTCAACTTCGACTGATCTTTTCACGCAATCACAAAATGTATCTGATCACATTTCTACTCCTACTAATACTCAAGAATTAATTAATGTGTCGCAAGAGCACGATCTTATAGACATTGACGATAGCAGTATACTGCAAGAAATGTTCTTGCCAAAAGTTAAATCAAACTAGCAAGATAAAACGTGTTTAAATAATTTACATAAATAGAAATTAATAGAAATGTAAGTTTATTTTTTGTATGTAATATATCGAAGTTATAAATTACTAACGATAAAGTTATATATAAATAAATAAAATTATTTTTAGAATAATTATTTATTGTATTATAACAAAAATTAAACGATATTCATGCACAATATTTATCATGCGACGAAATGACTGAATTGTGTTTTTAAATGATATACACATATTGAAAATTTTAATGTGATTTATTTTGACTAGCGATTCCGCAGGAAAGATGGTTTCCATCTCGAAATAAGTACTTTGTTATTGTCTTGTTGCTTGTTTTGTTCTTCCTCCATTTGCATCTGTCAATAAGTATCAAATATTCGATTATATACACTTTCTATATTTTACGTTAAAGTTAATCCTAATGAAACCGGGCCTAACAAGTAACACATATGAAAATAATTTTACAGATTTACTTACCAAAAATTTTCGTCGATTTTCTTTAAACATTTCCAATGGATTGTCAAATTGTCTATAATAATTTAGTACGTCTCGCACGTCTTGTACATTTGATGTTAATATTGCTATGGAATAAAGATAAATTTTTATCATTCAATGGAGATTAAAAATAATATTGATATTTATTATAACTGAAAAAATAGGAATAATAATTCCTATATAGTACAGAAAATAGCAAAAATAATGCTATATAAAATTATTTTCAAAACAAATAATTTTAAGATTAATCTTACTTTTCAGGAATGCCGCCAAGTCATACAACGTAGTATCGTCATCGTTGCCCGTCCATCGAGGAAGTTTAAATGCATTTTCTGGATTTAACTTCACGCTATCTTCATTCCAATCGATAACAATAACCTGTAATCGTTATATATAGTAATAACGTTAAAAATTTTTCAAATGTAATAATAAATGTAATTTTTTTTAACGTGATAGTTACTCTACTAAGATCACGATTGAGAGCTCCTAGATCTTTAACGTGATGTCCATCCACAAAACGTGTTGCATCTCTCACTAATCTGTACATGATATATCCATTCGGATCAAGAGCATCCAAAATAGGGAACACTGTCTGTAAATGAAATAGATATAATTTTTTCTTATATAAATAATTCTTTTCTGCTAAAATATATTTGAAATAAAGCAAAAAAGTTAAAGACAGTACCATTCCTTGTTCAGCTGTATAAATCACAATTTCAAATTGTGGTGGAGCAACTGCTTCTAAAAATTGGTCGACTCCAGGTCGCTTTTTAAATCTCCATCCAGTTTGATACTACAAATAAAACATCGTACTCATATAATATCAAATACAAAATTAACATGTTTATTGTTAATTTTATTTAATATAATGCATGTTTTTATGTACATGTATTTTATTATGCACATACAAATGCATGTATTAGAAAGGCAAACTGAATATTTCAAATATTGATTCTGTATTCTAAATTCTATATTTTTCTAAACTCTATAGTTTATATTTGAAATAATAATTCTAAGTTACATATAAATGACACAGGTCTTTTATGAAAAAGTAATGCATCACTCACATGTGATACATGATAGCAAATATATTGAATTATATTGAAACTTAACAGATTAGATACTTACTGTCCAATCTGGATGTACGAGAAGGTCTGTCATTTCCAAAACTAGAGTATATGGTGGCTGGATATATGGATGTTTTAATGGATCAGGTAACAACTTATCCCTACTGGGTTCTTGTACTAGCTATAAACACAATAAAAATTGTAAAATATATCTCTAACAGTAGTAAAATATCTCCTTAACAAAGAAATATAATTTCACATGCTAAAATGTATTTCTGAACTTAGAATTAGAAAATATACTGTGCATGAAAAAAGTTCATACCAACTATAAACAAAAAACTACAGACTTATTTTAAACTTTTCATATATTACTTTATTATACTTTAGCTTCATATAATAAAGCAATATATATATATACATATTATATGTAAATATAATAAATATATATATTACAAATATAGATATAATTAATTATAAAAGCCTCGTACTCTTGTATAATAATTGAGTTCTCTCTTGACTCTCTTGTAAATCTGTTCAAAGAATGGTAAATGGGAAAATTCATCCTCGATGACATTCCCATGTTCGTCATAGTTAGGTCTTCCTAGTTCGTATACTAAATAAGTGAAGCCAATACCCATGAACACACCAAACGCTGCAAACCCATAGTTCATCATTTTTTTCGATCTTTCACGATTTACTTTTTCTTCCTCGTCTTCTTTTTGATCACTTTGTTTCTTGTGAATTGTCGCTTCCTGTACCAATGATTCGGCATCATTTATCGACGACTGTATGTTAGTTAGGTTACTAGTGATTTTTGGGCGATCTGTTGCTGCAAATAAAAAATTTTGCTCATAAAATAAAAGCCATATCTAAAATATTTTTATACATATATTTATAAATTTTTTCAGGTCAAAGCAAGGACATATTTTTTAAATTGCACATGCAACATGCACATGTATTACATTCGAGATATAAGAAAAATAAAAATTGACAGTTCCACCTGTCGACATTAATTTTTATTAAACATTGGTATTATATATTTCTGTGAACGGCATGTGCGATTTGCTATTAAAATAATTTTAATTGTAAGAGTCCCACGCTTTCAAGAAAGAGGTTATGGTCGTGCTCACTTTCAGTACTGTAGCGATATTTTTGCGTCGATTGAATGAGTGATATTCGGCCAACGGGCGGTCGGAGAGTACAGTATGTCGTTCCCGCGTTCGCATTGTATATTTTACACAAAACTCGTAAACTCCGCATCGCAAAGGCCATAATTTGATGATACCATGAGCTTTCCGCCTTTCGGCTTTCGGTGCGAATTACTGCACTAGTGCACATACTCCTGTATCTTCCGGCCGGCGAGACTTCACACACGGCCGATAAATCTGAGCGTCCATCTTCCCGATCGAGGATAAACGTTGAGAGTACTTATCAAGAGGAAAATGTATGATACACATATATACATAGATATGTGTTAATGGATACATTGTACTTCGGCAAGCAAGCTGAATGAACATTACTTGTCGTCGTTTTGACGTTGAAGACGTCATTATGACGTCAAAACAATGATAACATCAGCCGGGACGGTTACAATCAAAATTTTTAATTGTGAGAGAAGAAACGAAAGAGCTCGAAAAATTTCGTAATTCACGATTTCATTCTGCCGCATATGATTGAGCTATATAATTAAACAAAACGGTCTAGAAATTTTTGGACTGCATCCAATTTTTATTAATACATTAATGATCTCTATATATTAATTATGAATTGTAAATATTTATATGAAGCAACAGTTAATAAGAATATTGAAGAGAGACTGAAGAAGAATAAAAATATTGAAAAGAAATTGGACAGATACTCTAAACTTCTCGCTCCTACATTTGATTTGAATCAATCATGTTTTCGCGGGGCGATGTTTTGTCGATGGGTCACGTGATGACGTGATCGCGAACGCGCGCGTTAGACGCCATCTTCTTTTTTCAAACAATTTCAGTTTGCACTGATTATCTCCCGTGATAGATCAGTCTGTCGCGACGTTACGATTTCGTGTGGAAGGAACTTCTCAGAAAGGTAATCGGGAACAGGTAGAAGTCTAGAAATACGTGAAATACGTAAGGTACATACATATTCAACGAAGTGCTGTGAAATTTTCTCCATTTCGCTGACGTTGAACGTTATACTTACGTAAATCCGCGATATGTACCTGATTCAAGGTATTTGATAATAGCCGAAGTACTTTCCGCTTGATCGAAATTTCATATTGCGCTTTAATTCTTGGTGGATTAATCAATTCAGATGCCAAAAAGTTTACGAATTATCACCATATCGTGATCCTTGCCGATCCTTCGTCAGAGTGAGGAGCACACTGATAACAGTATCAGTGTGCTCCTCGTTTCGATAAAGTGAACGATAAGGATCACGAACATTAGCAATCACAATATGACGGTAACCCTTTGGCGTCTCTGAAGAACGTCTGTG
Source organism: Trachymyrmex septentrionalis (assembly GCF_001594115.1). NCBI lineage: Eukaryota > Metazoa > Arthropoda > Insecta > Hymenoptera > Formicidae > Trachymyrmex > Trachymyrmex septentrionalis. The sequence continues at coordinate 18,157 of NW_017305616.1, forward strand.
AAAAAGCTCTCAAAAGAATTAATCAATTATTCTGTTCTTCCAAAATCACACATTTATTTTATATTGCAGAAGGAAGCTAAGTCTACTAGCGAAACTTAGAATTTACAAGAGGATAAGAAAGAGGAAAAAAGAGAGGGGATGGAACTTTTTCGCTGTGTTCAACACCAGACTATCTTTCAGTAGTTCAGTCATTCGTTATGTCCAACCGTTGTTGTAAGTAGTACTGCATATCTACTAAGTGAATCTATATTGAAAGAATCTGTTAATATGGTGTAATAATATTTTTACTAAATCTTATGAAATTGAGAATGCGAAATCAGTAACGATAATAAAACTGGCTAAAAGTAGGGGAAATAGCAATATTAATTTACTTGCGAGACTACAATATAACAAGACTAAAATATAACATATATAATGTAATATAAACTAATGATATAGAATTGATATTTTTTAAATATATGAACTGGGATGTCATAAAAATAATATTTATTTCTTTCTTGTATGCATATAAATGTATGTATACCTACTTACATATGTGAATCAGGGTCTCTTTCACCAACCTCGATTAATTTAGTTAACCGATGATTATACGGGATTAATTTTATGCCCATTTCCACTAACGTAGATTAACTTTAATTTTGGTTCAACTTCCCAGCAAACAAGAAATGGATTAAAATAGATTGAAATTTTTTTCTATTCGAATGTGTATTTTAAATAGCGAATACTTTTTTTTTTATTTAATTGGATTCAATTGGATTCAATTAAATTCAATTGAATTAAATGTAATTGGATTGAACTGCATTTCCTATTCAAAATTTTGAATTGAACAGTATTCACAAAAAAAACTAATATTATTTTTAGATTGAAAGGCAGAGATATGTTCCATGCAATTCCTATAAATAAATAAAAATGCGTTCAGGATTGAAAAGCATTCATTTTAACACATTCGTGAATCAATATTTCTGAAAATCTCAATCCATTTCAATTCATTTCAATCCATTCTCGTTTGCTGGGTTTCTCTTCGTCTTTTTCTAATCTTTAGAACTAGAAAAAGACGAAGAGTAAGTTGAACCGAGATTAAAGTTAATCTACATTGGTGGAAGTGGGTATTAGGCCCAGTTTTACAATTCATAGTTAATTTTTAACTGAGATTTAACTTAATTTAAGTTTCGATTAAAAGTTAACCATGAGTTGTAAAAGTGGGTCTAAATGAGCCCCATGTAATCGTTGGTTAACTTAACTAAGATTGGTGAAAGAGACTTTCAGTCAATTAATATATGTCATTTTTTAAGGGCTAAATTAAGGTTTTCTTTTGACTAAGTATCAATTATATTATGTACGCAATATTATTATGAGTCTTGTAAAGTTTATTTCTTATACGTATGTATGTGGAAGTACGAGATCATATAAAATAATTAATGTATTATTTATATTTAAAATAAATTATTCGAATAGTTATTAGTCAAATAATTTATATTCATATTGTGTATATACAATTTTAATCTAAAAAAAAAACATTCTAAATGAATCTTTTATCTTCATCACATTCTTGTAAGTATAAAACTTAAAAATTCTTTGCTGCTAATATATGGAAATACGAAGTTATATAAAATTATACATTAATTATATTAAAAATTTGTATTTATATTATATATTATATAACAAAAAAGTAAATATGATTATTTAAATAATTTGATTCAAATATAAATAATTAGACATATGGACATATACATAATTATTTTACATATGTATAAAATATAAAACTTGTCGCAAGTGATAGGTAATATTATGATTTAATACATTAATGAAAAAACTTAAGATTGTTATATACATGTAATGTACATACAACGTGGAATAAGGTACATACAGGAAGCATGAATGCAAACGTGTTTTTCACATAGCATGAGATATAACCGGGACGATTTTGTAAGGGAGAAAATGGACGTACTTGATTCCTCTATAACTAATGAACATTTTTCATTGTTTTTCGTAATTTTTGTCGCTCGGTCGAGCTTTGTTTTCCCAGCTCCTCAGATTTATCATTCCCCTTTTAACGTTCTCCAGGTTTTCTTTTCGCGCGATATCTTTTTACTGTCGTGACCACAAATACGAAATGGTCAAATGCGCAGCATTACTCACATTAATTAAGCAAGAAAATATTAGAGTTGCATTTGAGGAGAAGAAATATTTGTGAAGGTATTCATTGACCAGCAAGAAACAACTTATTTTATATAATATACTAATATTTTATAAAATTATGAGATTAAATTACATATACTTGAACATATTTTCGCAAAATATTGTTTAGAATATTTGTCAAATATTTTAAAGGAATTTTTAATATTATAAAGTCGAAAAATTGTGGAAATTGCAATAATCAAATTGAAATTTTTCATTTGAAGGAAAATACACTGATTGGATGTAAAAGTGGTTCTCGTGAATCAAGAAAGTTAGTTGAATAAATTGAAGTGAACGAAAGTAAGTTAGCGAACGAGATTTCACTTTGAAATTTGATTAACTTTCTATTTCTATTGAATCACCCTTACCATTCTTTATTAAATTTCATAAACTTTCTCAAAGAAGAGAAGACGCGACACAAAATAAAAATTGATATGATTTTACGAAGCTGCATTGAATTATACTCTTTATCATGTTTTTTCGTGTGTATAAGCTGCACAGCGATTATTATTCGAAATTGACGCGACGCGATGGGCGAACGGCGGTGAACGGCGGTGAACGGCGGCGAACCTATTGTGATTCCATTGGGTCATCCCGTTAGTCATGATTAAGCAAATTTCATACTCGAGCCATTAATATTACAGCAGGTGACCGCGCGAGGTCCACAAAATTCCCCTGACTAGTATAGAATGCATACACTGACCCCGACAACCGCCATATCGTCGGCGAACTTGCTGAACTTGATTAAATTGCGCTTGACGAGACTTCGGCTATTTACGGGTCGAGAGCAAATAATCGAGTGGTTTTTGAGTTCTCTATAATGCACCGATAGATTTTGTTAGGTATTAGAAAAATAAAAAAAGAGAAAGAAAAAGAATTGTATTTGATTAAATTACGTTCGACAAGACATCGACTATTTATAGGTTGAGAGTAAATCGAATGATTTGAAAATCTTTTATATGATAGATTTTTGAGAATTAGCAAAGTAGAGAGAGAATGAGTGATTGATTGATTGATTGATTGATTAATTGATTGATTGATCTTTATTAGCTTCATTAGCTACTATGTGTGATACAATCTATTATAATATAATGCCTATTTATTAATTATCCAAACCGCCTTAAACATTAAGACTTAAACATTACATACATCTACATTACACTATCCCTCTCTACTCCTCATATATGGCACTAGCGCTCTCTTAAAGTTTTTTAATCTTTTTTCCTTTCTTATTTCATTAGATAAAATTGTTGTACATTTTAAACCCATCATATAACAACATTCTCTGTTTCTCTCTAGTTTTATTTTTAATATGTATATTTCTCTCTGATTTTGTTTGTACTCCTTTCTCCCTTCTTACTCACTTGCTCTATTTCACTTTTTTTAATAATCTGGATTTCCATTTATCATTTTATGTATCAAAATACAAACAATTATTCAATTTTTTCCTTAATTGATATAAATTGCAATGTCTCAAGCATGTCTTCTATTCTTGTTCTGTAATTGCACTGTAATATAATTTTCATTCTCTTATTTTGTAATTTCTATAAATACTGCACATTATAATCATTTAAACTCAGTAATATATAGATGAATAATATTTAAACAACAGAGCAATTATCGTTTTGTGTACAACACACCTCATGATGTCAAATTCATACTAATTCGACGAAATGCCCCCAATTTCAATCCTATTTTTTTTCCCAGATAATTAACATATGTTGCAAAATTTAAATTTCTATCTATAATGTCATCTAAGTATTTAATTTCACTAATCATTTCTAATGCTATATTTTCTAATTTTACTTTTATATTGCTTTTCGAAACTTTTTTTCTAATATCTCTAATTAGCATAACTTTCGTTTTATTCATATTTAATTTTAGTCTATTATTTTTCAACCATTCCTCAATTTTTTGCATCTATATATATTATTAAGATTATCATTTATTTCTTGGCTTGTATGGCCTATTGTATATATTAGTGCATCATCTGCGAATAATCTAATTTCACAATTGCCACAAACAACTCTCGTCAAGTCATTTATATAGAGTGAAAATAACGGTCCTAATCCCTATGGAACTCTCAGCAATAGACATCCTGACTTCCATTAAATTTAACTCTCTGAGTTCTGTTTTCTAAGTAACTTTTAAACCAACTAAGTACTACTCCTGTTATCCCATAACTTTCTATTTTCTTTAACAAAATATCTCTGTCTACTAATTCGAATGCCTTTTTTAAATCTAAAAATACAACTCCTATTATCTTTCTTTCACCTATACATCTTTTCCAACTCGATATAATCCATTGAAGGGCAGTCTCATATGAGTGTCTCGCTCTAAACCCTGATTGGCACTCTTCTAATAATTTATTATCTTCCAAATAGTAAACTAATTGACTGTGAACTGTTATTTATAGTACCTTCTCATAAAGTAACTTATTTATAGGTTGAAATTTTTCTATTTTTTTTTGTTCTTTGTTTTTGATATAGGAATTACAATAGCTTCTTTCCACTCATTTGGGAATATTCTGTCCTCTAAGGATCTATTTAGTATTTTGATAAATTTTATACCTGCTAATATATA
>NW_017305616.1:23017-57088 GCF_001594115.1 Trachymyrmex septentrionalis
CTTTTGTTTCCTAATCTATTAATTATTTGATTTAATTCGCCTACATTAATATACTAAAAACTTCAAATTTACTCTCATTATATTTATCTATTATTAATTCCAATGTATCATCATTTTCTAAAGTCCCTGATATACTATCTACAAAATATCTATTAAAAATATTTGCCATCTCATATTACGAAGTGTCTCTACACTGAATCTCTATATGTATTATCTCTACTCGTACTACCCTTTAGCAGCTCCTGAGAGAGAGAGGGGAGGGGAAGGGGGGAGAGAGAGAGAGAGAGAGAGAGAATTATGTATGATGATTAAATTGCATTCGACGAAACTTCAGCTACTTATGATTAAATAATCTCGAGTGATTTTGAAATCCTCTATGCGCCGGTAGATTTCGAAGGTATTAGAAAAATGAAAAAAGAGAAACAATTGCATATGATTACCTAAATTATGTTCAATGAGATTTTGGCTATTTATGGGTCGAGGACAAGTAATCGAATGGTTTTAAAATTCTCTATGATGCAACAGATTTCGAAAGCGCTGGAAAAAAGAGAGAGAAAAAAGAATCGTGTATATGTGAATATATGATATACTGTATATTCTATGTGATATTACCCTTGTGTATAATAAGCATCCAAATCACATAATTTACCTATGAGGATAAAATACCGTAGGGGGATTTTATAGCACTTTATCGCACCGGATCCTTATTTCATCAGGGGACATGACGTTTGATCTTTTTTTTTTTCAAGAATAGCGCACGTGGGGGCGGAAGCTCGTGTCAGCTGCCGTTAGAACGGTAATGAGAGGTGCCATAACGTTAACGGGCGAACGCATACATTCGAGCAATTACGTCGCTCCAACTAATTTCTGTCCCTCGGTAAACTTGAGGAATTCCAGGCGGCGAATATGTGCCCGCGGGGGTTTGCGAAGAGAGGAAAGGACGGGGAGGGGCCCAGGTCAGGGGTTACGGTTGACCATTTCGCTGGTTCTCGCGTTTTCCTGTTCTCACAAGCGGTCCCAGACATCGCGCACTTGTCGAACACACAGACGAGATACATACGAACGACGGTAAATACATTCATAGAGGTTGTAGACTTCTATATAAGGTGGCTTGGAAAACGTTCCACACGTCAGCAAGACTATATTTTTTGACCAGACTGAGAAATGGATTTTACTTTCAAAACTTTCAAACTTTAGAAGAAGTTTATATGAAAATCACGTTACATTTAGCATTGTTAAATCAGGAATTACTTAAGAGTTGTATTCGACGTGTGAAATTTAACTCCATTATTAACCCTTAAACTATGAAAACAGTACACTGAATATAGGCACACCAACCTAATTTAATTGTTTATAACTTCCATTGCTTATAATTTTTATAAAAATAAACATTGTAATTTTTTTTTCAAGTGAAATGTTATTAAGGAGCATAACAGTATCACACAAATATATGTATCTTTAGGTATTAATAGAAAGTTATGAGCAATAAAAAAGGCATTGAAAAAGCATTGGAGAAAGAAAATAGGATACATATTGAAAAAAACGTTTAAAGGTTATAAATAATCAATAAAATTTTAAATTTACTCTAAATTTAAATTAATCAAAATTAATTTGTGTTTAGGAATAAGAAGAATTTAAATTAATTAATTTATTCTTATAATCATTGCACGTTTATCGTAGTTTATGCCATAAGTGATTTCGATATACTTAGTGTCTTATATTATCGTCAGTATATTAAGATCTAAATATATTAATCTATTTTTCTCTTGACTCACCCCGTATATTACTGTACAGCCGACTTCCCCAAGACACGGACACACGTGGAAATTGCAGACACGTGCGGCTACGGTGCGCGCCCTTTAGCATCACGGAGGAGAGAGGATGGAGATGGGTGGGTGGCAGGAGGATTGTTTGTCGAGAGAATTTTCAGTGCGCACCCGCTGGCCGGTATTACGGCCCGGATTAATTCCCAACAAAAATATGCGAGATATTTTAGCCGGCCGGACGAGAACATTCGCACGCGAGCGCACGCAAGCCGCAAAAAGGGAACAAGCGCGGATGCGTTTGTCCGACGATGCGCGTCGCGTATTTTGCTTTCGGATCGTGCGAGCCAAATATTCGCCGCGATGAATCGTCGGGGACGGCAGAAAACGCACGTTTTGTTTGCGCCTCGACACCGCAGCTCTGCTAATCACGTCAATGCGTTTACTCGCAGCCGGGAGATGCAACGATCGCGATTAACCATTTCCGGTTCAGAGTTACATGCATTGTGTTCGACAAGAAAATCTGTACAATTTGAAGACGAACGGAGCATTAGCATTGTTTCTAATTATTAGAACTATGGCCGTGGTCCGATTCATGCTGACAACGCTCATGAGCATCATTTATCTTTGTTTAACATTTGACAAACAACAAGAATAACATGATTTTTAAGCGTTGTGAATCTGAGCGTGAATCTGATCACGGCCTATGTATAATAGTAAACACTATATAATCTTCTATATATATCTGTTCCTTGGATTGTGTTGTGTACATTATTTGAAAATTACTATTTAGAATCCCAAACAGAACAAGTCACGATAACGTCACAATGACATTAAAATGAGTCGGAAATGAATTGAAAAATTACTTTTAACGATCATTTTGGAGTAATTTTGATATCATTATGATTTGTTGTTCTGCTTGGGATATCATAATAAAGATTGAGATTTTTGTTTTTAAGATTGTAAAACTTAAGAAGCCTATAAGATATATATTATGTTAGCTCGTGCAAGAACAATTATCATACAAAAATAAATTAACGTAGGCAAAAGAAACAATGAGAAAATCGGTAGACAACGCGCGCTGTACTGTCTACCACGATATTTATAAGCTTTACGTAGGAAGTCGCTCAAGTAAACCGCCCGTAACTCACGATGCGGCGAGTAACGCGAAAAATATGAGCTAATAGCTGTGTAGCGCGGTATAATGATCTATAAATGCACCGGGCTATGTAAATGAACAGACACAGCGGTGTCGTACCAAATGAGCTTGCGAGCTTTTTTGTTCTGGTTGTTCACGCACGTCTGTACGTCGCGTTTAACATCGAAAAGATTCCTGAACGAAATTCTCCAGGCCGAGAATAGTCAGGTCATTCACAATCCTGACGATCTATTCGCGTCACCTTTCTATTTTGTATACGAATTATCGGGAATCGTATTTAACGTAGAACGTAAACGACGAAATCAATTTTGTTATGATTTAGTTTTCGTTAAATAAATTTTCGCGGACAGGAATATCATTCATATATTATTTTTACCATTACATGCAGATTATTTATGAATTTGAAAGATAAAAAAAGGAAGTTAAATACCGTGCATTTACATTATACAGATATTTTAGAATTATGTCATGCTTTATTAAATATAATTTATTAAATATTTTTAATTTAAATCGTTATACTGATATGAAAACAATTTAATATTCTGTCAAATTTTAATTTTTGATTTATGTGCATTTAATTGTATTAGTTCTCATACGATTTGTGCAAAATGACACGGTTTTAAAACATATGAGAAGTTTCTTATTAAAGTCAGAGAAGCGCATTAATCGTCTTTACTTTATATTAAGAAAGTTCGCTCTCGTTTAATGCTACAGTTTTATCGCGGATTATATGACTTTCGAAAATTGCACAACTTTTTCAATGACGTTCACGAAGTCATAAATAATAAATATAAATATATACATAAGAATTGGCAACAAAACATATTTAGGAAAAATTATAATTTATATGTACATTTGGTTTAAAAAATCTTTGTGGATTCTCTTTAATATATATTTAACAAATTACTGACATATATCTGTAGAGTACTAATTAATTATTTCCATCTCTTCTTTCTCTGATTAATACATAATGTATATATAAGTCTGTGAATTTGTGATAAAATCGAAATAGATGTTTAAATAATTGTGGTCTGCCATCTTTTATTGGAATATTAAAAAAAGTTAAATAGCCATTTTCTTGTCAAATCAACTACGTGTATTTTAATAATGGAATAATCACATATTTAACATTCAAAAATGGATTCGTTGATATGAATAAAATATAAATATCATCATATAAATATTCTCACTATATATAAATAATAAACGGATTATATTGCAATTTCTATCGTTTTAGCATTTCTACCTTTAGTTTCCAAATATTGGTATTTTAATAATAATCCGATGCCGACAATATTAAGCTCTTTATGCGATAACAAACCGCAATTCGACGAAAAATATTCTTGTCATCAATCAATATCCATATATACTTCGTACAACTGTACGTGTACAAGCAGATGAGGACTAATAAAATTCATGATAATATATATCTCTCATTTCGTAAAATAGAAGTTTCTAAAGAGTGAGAACGAATTTTTAGAGCGTATTAAAGTTACGAGAGTGGATGAACCAACGAGATATCTCGCGCTCACAGTCGTGGATGCGATCACGTCGCATACGCCGTTGGGTATATTTTATGCAGCTCGCAACGCCGGTTTTTCACGCGACGTGAATTAGCCGCGTATCTCACGCAGCCGCTTTTAGCCTCCGCTGCTGCCGATCGGCGGATTATCAGATCGCGTCCGATAAAAGGGTCCCGCCGCGCCGCGTGTACACGTATATCCATGGTACATTTGTTCTCCCGCGTAATGGAATTATCGTAGGTACATACCGTTGGCACGCGATACTTCGATTATGCCGAATGCGCCCTTTCGCGACCACCATCCACGCGTGTAATTCGAGTTTAATCGCCGCTGTGGAATTACCTCGCTCGCAAAAAAAATTGGTTCTTGCATCGCGGATCCAAAATTCATTATTGATCCTCGCAATTATTTGTAAAAGATATTATACAGTTACTAAGAACGGTGAAAGAACAGAAATTAAAAAATTAGAAACTGAAAATTAGAACACTGAAAAAAATTTGGTAATAGCTATCGAATGTGTTTTGTTTAGTGTATTGAGTGCAATATTTAGTAAATATGAACATAATAATAGTATTAATAATAGTAACCGACTTTGATGATAATTAGAGAAGTAAAGTAATATTTTTAGTAAAAAATTTAGGATTGTTTAGTTGATTTTGGTTATATTAACCGAACATATATATATATTTGATCGAAATTATTCCAAGCTTCAATAATTATCATCTAGGCTTTATTATATATATTGACTTTTTCTTCGCTGAAGTTTTAATTTATGATAAGAATGTTGAATAAAAATTACGGGAGATTTTTTTGAAAGTTAAATATAACATTAAATATATAATGTATAAAATAAATGAGAGAATATATTTATTTGATAAATACATATAATTCATTCATACTGACTTATTTATCAAAATCCAATTTTGAAATTATTATTCATTTTACTAAAATATGCATATCTGTAAAACCGCTGTGGAACTTTAATTAATGTGAATCAATACTGATCGATTCGTTCTTATTCATTTTAAAAATACACATTGCGCTGCTTCCATGTTGTATCGATATCATTTATACATAATTCCGCGATTCAATTAATGAAAGATATTTATGGCGAGACCATAATCCTTTGGAGACGATTCCTCTCTGCCGACTTTCAGCTAAACAGCGCCACTATGCAAAGCTCCTAATTAGTCTACCAATCTATACGCTTAACTATATGACTATGTAAATTTGACTATCCGACCTATTACGCGATTCTATGCATATGCGCCATCGAGAACGGGATTGCGTTTAATGTAAGTTGCGATGCCGTTTACGATTGAACGTTTCGTCTTTGTTGACATATGCTGCAACGTTAGGTGTTATGTTTTACATATTATATGTTATGTGTAAGAAAATTATTAAAATATTTATTGATATTAATACTTTATTTTAGTAAGAGAATGAAACATTTAGACATGAATTAACATTATGTTAACATTAGAAAATAATTTTAATCCTAAAACGTTATTGAGTGATACATTATTGCTATTCATACATAAATTCTATGTATAAGCTACTTTCAATTATGATAACACAAGTTTTTCATACATTTTGCATTTTTAATGAAATAATAAAATATTTGTAATCTTCTAAATCTTTATAAATACTATTAATTTATTAATTTGAAGGGAAGAAAGAATAAGCACGCTATCAAATTAAATCTTGAAATGATATATGAAGTACGATTTTTTGTGTGTCCCTTTATAATACTTAAATATAATAACAAAATAATAACACGAAAGTGTTTAAAAATTGAAATCACTTATTATTTTCTGTTGTAAGTAATAATCACTAGAGAGTCCAAATTGATGTAACTGAGGACACATATGTATATACAAAACGGACAGAAATTTTAAAAGCTTATCTCCGCTTGTTCTACCTACTACATACTAACACAGCAGATTGGACCTCCCGTTGACCACTGAAGGCAAGTTTGCGCCCACTGACTTTGTTCACTTGAAAATTTACGTATCAATAGCATTCCAAGTTTAAATGGATTTACCAAATTTAGCGAGATTACATTTCCAATGTGATATACTTTTTTATTTCAAAGATCTATTTATCGGTACAGTGATTATAATGAAACAAATTTGCATTGTTGAACACCACGTTTATTTTTGCGAGTCGACGCGTTTCGGGACATCCCGATCGATATATACGACTTGTGTACGCGGCGACTGGCAATATTAAAAAAAAAAAAAAGAAAAAGAGAGAAGGCGAAAACCGGTGAAGTCTCGTAATCAGTTGCGCGGACGTAAACACAGTGGAGACAATAGCAGCAAGGGCTGCCGATATTTGCGATCGTACAGACCCTTCGTAGAATAACTTTCCGGGCGCGCGCGTATCGACGCGAATTCATGCGAGACTTACGCGCCGCAGCAGAAATATGAAAGCGCCGGCTTTTGTGCGCGCTTTCGGCTTTAAACAGCGCGACACGGAATGAAACTCGCTTCCGGAACGCGTCGTCCGGTTATTGTCTGCTTGAAACCGAACGCTGCCGCGTCGCCCGATCGTTCCTGAATGAACGGGTGAGATCGTTGCGGCCGACACGGTCGTGACAGTGAGTACGTGGCACTGTAGATACACACCGAAGCTGATTTTTATTACCGTTCGCTTTTGTCATCTCGATGCGTCACACGATAGTCGGGGTCGGTCGTAGCGAAACACGGCTACTGTCACTTTGTAAAATGTTAGAAACGTTTTCGCGCGATTGCAGCTGTGAGTTGGAACGATACATTGTATTTACGTACGTTAGCAAATGTAACTTCAGTGCATACCGCGCAGACTTGTTGAAGCTGAAATGTTTTACAATGACATTGCATCTTGAATGAATGCTTGAACTTTATCACTTTTATAATATGTCATTATACGATTTTACTTTTTCTCTCTTTTGGCTGAAAAATTAAAATTAAAAGTGAGCCTATAATTCTTAAAGATTTATCATAATTTTACAATTGAGGGGATGGGCGGAATAAAGGCACATTTCTACTTAGGCCCCTTTTCCGGCGATTAGCTTTTTTACATAATTATTGATCGTAATAGAGAAGTATTGTAACATGTAACTTCTTAAAGACATTACATAAATTCATTTTCCATATGTGTATAATAAAAAAGTAGCAAGTTATTTTAATTTTTATTAATATCAAGATTTTGTAATTAGGCCTTTATTTCGCCCATCTCCTCAATTGTTATATTTTCATGGAATTTTTTGTTTTCAATAATATCGAAATCTATCTGCTATTCTAAAAGAATATATGATAGAAACCAAAAATATAGTACAGCTTCTTTTATAACTACATATACATATTTAAAATTGCACTCAATGTCTTTTTTATAATATAATATAATTTTTTATCTTAATCTATTCTTGTATTTTTACCGATTCTTTTGATTTGCAGAATATTTTTCAGCTTTATATTTTTGTACTTTTAATATATTTAAAAAAGATCGCGTCTTTAAAAAGATTGCACAAAAATTTTCGACCTCGTTGCGATAATACGGGGAACGCAAGTGAAGATGTAGCGCATATAACCGAAGTGACGCTTCGTGCTTTAAATACAACGAAGTCCCATAACTTACAGCGAATTCTGCCGGTAATGCACCGTGTCGTTGTGCACGAGTTGTGTCTCGTCTGGCAACGAACACACAACCGCAACCCGCTTAAACGGAAAGAGTTCTATGTCGAAACATTTGGACCAGGGCTTACCGCGCCGCGCACACAATGCTATTGATTAATGAGCGACATTAAGCGCGACGCGCGCTGCCCGCTAAGAATTTAATATGGACTGTCAGTGCCCTGCTGTTTCGATATGCATTACTTGCATATTAAGTTCGTCTAGTGGGAGGTGCGCATCTTGAGACGAACAATTCCATGAAAAGATTTATGTCTCGCCGTCGAAATCCGCGTTCGATCGATCGTTCAACAACGTAGCTTCTCGGCAAATATCTCGTCTTTATAACATGGAGAACCCAACATACATTTCTCGTATGTATGTTTCTACTTACAGCTTGTCGATGTATATTACTTTAAATCTGGGATAAATCTGGGAAGTAACGCGAAGTTAATTTAATTGCAACGTTGTTATTGTTATAATTATTTTTTAAAGTAACGAATGGATAACGATGTAACATTTCCTTAGGTGTTACGTTAATGATAACGTAATTAGTTTTTTGGGTAACGGTGATTAAATATAATTATTACTTTGTATATAATGTACAATGCATGTGTATGGAACGCGGATATATAAGTGAGTTTTTGATCATGCATTGTTAGATATCAAAGCAGCAACCTTATCTCTTGAGTCAAATAATATTTTGTTATTTTTAACTTCCATATGTGTTATAATGTAAATCAATCCATTTCTGTAGTTAATTTCAAAGTAAACAATGTTCTTATTACTGTATGCACTTACATTAATAAATCATAAATTAAAGGAGTTAAATTTAATATATTTTCTTGAGTTAAAAATTGTTTAACTCTATTGTCTTAGTTAAATTAATTATTAAGTAGAAGCAGTGACGATTTCTAAAAATGATATAGAAATGATTAGAAACAACTTAAATTGAGTATAATTTGACATTATGAATTTAACAATATGTTGCGATTGATCATAACTACTAAATCTTATATTGAATTGGTCAGCGAAAATAAAGCGTAACATAAAATGTTTAAAGCGTTTACAAAGCTTCGTTTACGTTCCATTGTTCCAATCTACGCTCTTTAGAATGTTTGCTTACGCTTCTATTACTTTCTTTTTATATTCGACTTATGTTCCTTTTTATCTTACTTTTATTTTTGTTAGGGTTGTTAGCGATATAGACAATTGGACGTCAAAAAAATGCATCGCTGAAAAAAAAAATAATCAAAACTCGGTGAAAAGTAACGAAAATCATAATGATTCGTTAGTTTGGATAGCGACAACAAATTTTTTAAAAATTAGTAATGAATAATGATAATAAGTTGTTAAAAAAAAGGTATCGGAGTAATGAGTTATTTTTATAAAATAATTTTTTCAACCTTAGTTCAATCTCGAGATAGTTATTATTGATTGATATTATAAGTATTTGGTTGTATAGATACATGATACAAGAGCAAAGGTAAAAACTTATTAAAAATATCTACTACTTTCTTTTTAAAAATAAAATTTTGATTTAATTTTAAGAAAATATTAATTAAATTTGTCAAATTAATTATTTCTCAGAACATGAACATTTTGTACAATATATACAGAATGTTTACGCATACTTAATACAATTGTGTACGTTTTTATTGAATTCTAAATGCAATTTACGCTTGTAGAAATAGTAAATATGTAGGTATTAATAAAATAGATTGTCACGTAAAAGTTTATAAATTTAGAATATTAAAAATTGCAGTTATCATAAAAAGTTGTGAAACAAAGAACCGAGAGTTGATGCTCACAAAGCATTCCTTCGATTTTGTGTCAAGGTGGGATTGATTCGCGTAATTATTTAAGTTGATCTTCCGGGGTCATGCCTTCGAGAACGCTCGAAGCACGAAAATCGGATTCTTCGGATAGTTTTTCGCTGGTCAAATGGAGACTTTTAAGCTCGGCTTTGCTGCTGCCGCAAATAATGATCCGTCATCGTTCACCATTGTGCCGGGCAACGGATGGCCGCGTGTCTTATTTCTGTCCGAGTTAGACAATGGACGAGTTCAAGTCGATAAAGCGGCTAGATCTGCTTGCCGAGCGAATGAGTATGATTGGTTCTTACCTATGAATTTAACTAATCATGTTTAATTGCTCGGCGAGCAGACCTAGCTGCTTTGCTGACTTGAATTCGCCCAATGTGACTTCCTTTTTGCTACTTTTCGTATCGATATACACTAATACTATGTGAATAATACTCATCCGAGTGGTAATAATTTAGATATTGGATAGAGATATGTTTCACTTGAATCGAAGAGAGAAATAGAGGATTATGCATATATGTATACATACATACATGTATACATGTGTGGATGCTGTGTCTTCATAAATAGAATTTATTTTTTAAATTATTTTGCTGTAAATTAAACTCAAGATCCAACTGTTACTTTTATTGTACAAATAATGTAAAAGGAAATATTTTATTTTATTGCACAGATTGCTTGAGTTTAAAATAATCAATTTTTTCAAATAAATTATTTAGTAGTAGAGTCAGTAATCAATAAAAGTTTCATAAATAGAAGTAACAATTTAATTAATTATGTATTGGCAACATTATTTGATTTTTAAATATCATGATGTAGTAATTTTTATATTTAAATTGATATTTAAAATTAATTAAGTCTACAAATATTAAACATCTTTATTTTTTCTACCATAACTATAGAATATATCTTTGTGTTTGCGACTGTACCGATCTTTACTGATCGGTTTCAGCTGTTACTAGTAAGATGGCGGTATATGCACGTTTTTGGATCTCTTGTCTAATTAAACGATTGCATATACTTTTATACTTGATTTATTGTAGCAATAACATTTGTTAATGCAATTTAAATTTTTTGAACATTCCTGATATTTCTTCCGAAAATACTTATCAATAAAAGTAATTATTATTTTGTAATTACAATATTGTATTACAAAATTATTTACTTAACAGTTTATTTACTTAATAGAGATGTGAAGGAGATATATTTATTCTTGAACCGATAAAATTTTGTTGTACAATGTGAAAAATGAATCCGAATCATCTATCAAAAATGTCTGGGCGCAAAATGAAAGAAAATAACCCAAGGATCTAAAGATACCACACCAAGAATATTCGTGAGAATAGCCAGCTGCCGCGATAAGAGTGAATGAATTTTTTCACTAAAATTAGTTTTTAATTAATTTGCGGATTCTGTCATTTCGATATCGGACGATAAAAATTTCACAAAGAGTAGGCATTGTATGATCGCTTTAATCATATGACGTTGGAAATTTTTTAAATAGAATTTTTCAAATCAAATTTTTGTAATTAATAAAAATAGGTTTTGAATAAATTTATTTAAATACAATTAATTAGATGTTGTAACTAGTTTTTTTTTACTATTGTGTTGATTTATGAAGGATTGTATGTTATAAAACATTGTATTATTGATATAATTTAATATTTATAATAAACAAAACAAACTATTCTCCCTCATTTTTTTAATAATGCTAGATTAAAGGTGTTAGTAATCGATGGAGAAATTTTTCATTCCGTATAATTGCGAATACGTAGAGCGGTAATTCCAGTTGTTTAGGCAAGCGAAAGGAGAGGGTAGGTGCGCTCATGACACGCCAACTGACCATTATGCAGATTTCCAACGATTAGATATATCGGGCGTTTTGCCGCACCGAATGTAATGTGCCTTTGTGAAAGGAACGAAGGGAACGACGAGAGACGGGATTCTCCCGTCTTGTCCACCTTTCATCCCGCCTTAATTCGTTATCTTGACTAACGACCTCTTTCCCGTTCCCTTCTCTCTCTCTCTCTCTCTCTCTCTCTCTCTCTCTCTCTCTCGCGGAAGAGCGAGGAAGAGAAAAGGGAGTAAAACGGAAGGCGCGGACAGAAAACGGATTTTCCAGCGTTGTGCTAAGGCCAAGGAAAGACGAACCGTCGCGCGTTGAATAAGTTTGCTGGATTTCTAAGGGTCAAAGGAGAGCTGCTTAAGAGCCTGCTCGGGGTGACTATGTACACACGAGGGACGATGTTCCGTGAACGCGTTGATGAGAATTTTTTTCCTCTTGATCCTTCACGGTCTGATCTGAAACGGTTTTGGCAAAGGGCGTGAAAAAATAAAAACCGTCGAATGAACTCCATTCTCATTTTCTTTTCTTGATACCTCTGATCTGTAAGAAAAGCTGTCACGTAGACACGCGAACACTTATTTGTTCAACGTTTGTCAATATCATTAAGGTTATAATATTCTATAATATTTTTAAAACAGTATTATTAAAACAATATTTCTCTGGAAAAACTATTAATAAGAGAATTTAAATACAATTTTTGTGTACAAAAAGTAAGAGATATCTCAGTTATATGGTGTACATATTAACAGTGAACATTTCTTAAAACATTTAAGGGATGACAATGAATGGAAAACATGGTTTTGCTAAAATATCTAAAAATTTAACTATAAGATATAGATCTGGAAAGAATTTTGTTGAACCATTAAAATAATTGCGTAGAACGCTTAAATGTTGATGATAATGATACTAAAATTTTAACTCTAGCAACACTTGCAGTTTAAGCGTCCTACATAATTATTAATTATTAATTATTTTAATAATTTTAAACAAAAGATTTGTATTTAGTTACAATAAATTTTTAGATACTTAAGATCGTTCTTTTCGTGCCGTGTCATTATACATATTATTTTAAAATGTAGGGTATGTATATAACGTATATATGATGGAGTTATAAAATATGTTGAATAGTATCATTTTTATATACTCCCTTACATGTATTGTTGAGACATATTGAAAGATCAAGTGTAATGTGTAACGAAGTTTACGGTAATTCACAATAGACTGGTAGAACTCTCACACGCGGAGCGTATCCGCGGAAATAAAATCACGTGGCGAAGACAGCGTGTAGTGTCTCTTCCTCCTGTCCTTCTCGCACAGGAGGCTACCATTGCAATTACTGGGATCGCGACAAGAATGGACACGTGCGTTTCATTACATGTTTCATCAGAGCAACTCAACCGCCGCCCACGCGCGTCTTCTCTCGGGCGGGGCGTCGCGAATCACGATGAAATCGAAAGATGCTGCGCGGACACTCGCGTGGATTGAACCGTCGCGTTGCAATAAACCAGTTCGCAGTTTGCTACGTTTAGGAGAAGAATTTACTTCCAGATCTAAAATAATTTATTAGTCATTAACAAATTATTTTGTGCGATAGCAGTTTTTGTTTGCAAGATAGCAGTAAAGAGAGAAATAAGTAAATACATTAATGAAATAAATAATAATTTCGAGACATCTTGCGCAGGAATTTACTCTATAATAGTAACTTTCACACAATCAGAAGGTATTAAGTATTCAAGCGCTCGAAGTATTCATTAAGTGTTCTCAAAATTTTACGTCGATCGAAAACATTTATCATCTTGCACCTGACGATATTGCGGTAACTGATCGTATTACGGACGCTGTAATTAATGGCAGTATAATTAATTCAGGAGGCGCATTATCGTATCGAGAAGAAGATTCGCGTAATCCGATCCATTATAACATGCGGTGACTTTCACGATTTCAGCGCGTGGAGTTTTTTTATGACTGACTTTTTACAAAGATTACAACTCTTCAATGCAGGGAACAATATCATGGCTCTCAATTACTTAAAATCAATGGAGCCGGTGATTTGCAATCTTAATATAAAAATGACATGCAAATTACATTTAACTAAGTGAAACATTTAAATTGATTTAATATGAGATTTTTGTATCCAAATAAGCTAAAAGAATAATTATTATCCGATAATATCGCAATAAAATAATAGTTTGTAATCTTCCATCGTTTCTGTTCTTATCTAAAATAAATTGATGAAATAATGAATAGTTCATTTTGATATGCTCGCGAATTTAATCGAAATGGATTTACAATTCGAATTGTTTGTACCATCAATTTATTTTAGATAAGAACAGAAACGATGGAAGATTACAAACTATTATTTTATTGCGATATTTTCGGATAATAATTATTCATATACTATAATTTAATTGTTCCTAAAGATTGACTACATTTGGTATCTTACGACAATATTTTGCAGCATAACGTAACAGAGTTATTCATATTGTTATCTGCCAGCTGGGTCTCGCCATGCGAATAGTACCACAGCGATTTTTTTGTAAACACAGTGTGTTAACATATATAAAAACAAATATTTTGGCCGTTTGTCGGTCGACTCGTCTAGATTCGTGTCCCCATATTTAAAAAATGTCATAAATATAACAATGAAACGACCATTTATAATTTATATCGTTTTGTTTATATTTTGTGTTATTCGAAATAATATACATAATGTCTTCGAACGAGATGTCTTCGCGAAATCTGTCTGAGAATACCTATGTCTATCAACGAATTTCGCAAAATAATTAAACACCTAAATTATCCTTAATAATTCGTAGAAAATAGCTGCATTTTTTATTATTTATTGAAGTTAATATTTCAGGCAATTTAATCATATTAAGTAAAAATAAAAATGATAGGAAAAAATGATAATCTAAATTATCATTTCGTAATATTTATGTGATATATATATATATATATATATATATATATATACATACATATATATATATTTTATATGTATTGTAATTTGAATGTACTTATATTTTACAGATCGATGTTACTGTGTTAAATTCCGTTGCTGCTCATCGTACTGGTAAGTCAAATTGTATTTTATTCTAATTTAGAATAATGAATATATGAAATTTGTATATGTATATTAATTGCGTATACTAAGATTTATAGATTTATAGTATGAACAATTATTATAGATCTCTGTACATAGATTGATGTTTGTTAGATATTTATTATCTTTTAATATTAAAAAACATAAATAATAGTTATTTGACATGCACTAAAAATTTTAAACCAATAAAAATACAAAGTGTCTCATATTCTAATCCCTTTTTTAAATGCAACAAGACTCAAAGAAATGAGCTGGAATATAAGATTTTGTATTTTTATGGAACATGAAATTTTTGGTGCATATCAAATAAGTATTATTTGTTTTCCAACAAATTATTACATACGTTGAGTGAGATAGTAAAAAAATTTGACTTTGTATAGACATGATATCTGAATTTCGCCGGTGGGACATCGTAAATCGTTGTCGTTTCGTAATTGCGACACAAGAGCGTTTTGCCGGTCGAGTAATTAAAATCGTATTTCAATATTCTGCCAGCAAGAGAGTATCCCCGCCGATTATTACGACTACTCGATTACAAGGCGCCGTGAGAACATCGGATTCCAGGTGTCGGCGTTCCCGCGTGTGCGCATATTATTATTTCGATAATAATACTAATTAAGGCGCCTCCAGCCGCTCGTAATAACACTTTGCACGTAATGCGCGCTCCTAATCCGTAGCGGCATATGGTCCAACATGCGAGATATCTTGCGCGCGCGGTGAGTGCAGTCATCGCCACGTTCTTCTTCTCACTCTCCTGTGCATTAAATTCGCTATTAAAACGCGTGTCCGCCGTTTACTGTGGATATACACCGGCTTCCGATCAGTTGGAACGAAGGAAGAACTTGATTTACGAGCTCTCTCATGAATATTGCTTTCCATGCTGTGCAGTATAGTCGTTTTATTTCGCTTTGCATGTCTATTTTTTTACTTAATAGAAGAGAAAAACATTTTTTTTATTATAAAGAGAAAGATATGTATTGTTATAGGTTGTATTTATACAGCTATTGATATTTTGAGATTCTTTTAGGAATTCCTTTTGAATTTTCGTTTTTCCTCTTTCTCTTCTTCAATGAAATTGGTGGAAGTGTCTCCCTTCAATTTTAATAAGCTTTGAATAGGTTTTCTAAACAAAATAAAGGACATGTATTTTTTATAAGGACCCAAATTCTTTTAGGGAGTGCAACAAGGGGTAAAATCGCCAATCAAAATTGTACATATGTACCAATGCCTACTAATATGTTCAAGTAATGCCCAAATAATATCTAGTTTTTATGCCCACTAATGCCTATTCATGCCCTAGTAATGTTCTACAATGTCTAGTAATGCATGACCTCATCCCACTTATTGTAATACACAATTTTGAATTCTCTTAAGTAATGCCCCAAACTGCAATGCCCTCAGTAGTTTATCCCTTGGGGTGCAACACTCTTTTGAAGAAAATGATTTTCTTTTTTTTTTTTGAAGCGAATATCATCAAAACTATCAGAGATCAAAAAATGTTCTAAATAAAAATTGAATTGTTTGTACTTTATGTAATAAAATAATTAGTGATAAAAGTATCTTATGATAATAATTAAAAAAAATTTGTTTAAAAAATTTTTATTTATGAGAAATAAAAATTAAAAAAGATTTTTAAAAAATTATAATTATTAACTTAAAATCACTCAACATTTATTCAGAACATTTTTTTCTATCTCTTACAATTTCGACGATATTCGCTTTGACAATAAACGATTTTCTTCGAAGAGGTGTTGTACTTTACAAAAGTACGATTAAAATATTATAAACAAATACATACTTTGTTCTATTATCAATGTTAGAATAAAATGTGAATAATCGCAATTCAAAAATATCGATTTTCATTTAAGCATTTTGTTAATGTGTGGTATGACTGTTGTTATATTATCGAAATCTGTCAATTAAAAATCCATTGCTCTTAATGTCAGTTTTCCTGAATCGTCATCGGCGTATCTCATCGCTCGCATCTCCCTCGTTAACTGTACGAGCGGAAAGTTGTTAAGTTATTCGTTATCCTAATTATGCACATAATAAATTACATGCAAAAGCAGCCGTCACACTCGAATACGCCACGTGGATTGCTTGGTTAACGTGTATACGTCGGCCAATCCATCGACCGATGTGATACACATAGAGTAGGTCGCGGTGCATGTGTTACAGACGTATGCGCTCGTGCACGCATGGTATTCTCGAATTAAGAATTCTGAGAAACATGGTATCGAGTAAAATCGTCGACGTGCATTTTCGTACACGAACTTCTGTTGCATCGGTTAATTAGATACGGTATCTTTACGGCCGTTATCACTTTTTATTCAATTAACAGTCAGTTCATTTTGCCGCAAAGAGAAAGAATTACAAAGAGGAGCTGCAACTTGTTATAAATCTTTTTGTTACAAGTGTGCTTCTCCTTCGTCTGTGTTAATGCTGTCGAAATAAATTGATAATATAAAATATTTGCACATTCGTACGATAAGTAAGACAAAAAACTTGTTAATATATTTTATTTTTAGAAATTAACAGTATATGACATCTCAAAAGAATATATTATGTGAGCCTCTGCGTTACGACGCCTTGATATGAATAATATATTTATAAGGCAATAAGATATAATTCGTAAAAAGAATATATATTGGAATGTATTTATACAATGAAATTTTTGATTATATTTTTGATTGAGAATATTTGGGAGAAAATTTAATTAATGAAAGATGCACGGTGATTATATTATTTGAAATGTTTTCGTTGTTAGATAAATTAGATCAATATTACTTGAATTTCTAATTAGAATTTTAGTCGTTCAAATGTTGAATTCATTTATTTACCGATTATTTTTGAAATGATTGTTTTAGTTTTATTTTTGAAATAATTGAAATAGTAATATTTATTTTGATATTTTGAATTCCTTTAACATTATTGCAAAATGCTGATGTCTGTAAAGTCAGCACGGCATTTTATTAATTTTAAAAGAATAATGATTGTTTCGGTAGCACTTTCCATTGTTCTACTATTCTTTCAAAAATAACAAAATGTTCTGTATTTTTAATATAAAAAAATCAAAAATAAAGAAATGCCGTGCTAACTTCACATATGAAATCACATCTCATAATGAGAAGTGCTACCGGAACAATCATTATTTTTTGAAAATTAATAAAATGCCATGCCAACTTTACAGACACAAAATTTTGTTGTTATATCCGTGTTGAAAATTGGATATATGAGGCTTTTTAGTGGAAATGCAAAGGTTCTCGAAAACATCCAGCAAGCTTATTCTGTAACTTTTTAACGAAAATTTCATTATAACATTATTATTATTATTAATATCATTGCGCAGACATGATAAAAAAGCTGCAATGGCGTTACAAATGATAAGAAAATTTTCGTTAAGAGTTACAGAACTTGCCTGCAGATCTTAAAGTGTTCGTGATTAACTGCAACGTCACTTTCTTTTTTATCTTGTGTATTTTTTCTTCTATTCGGACAAGTAAGTCAATAAATTCATAATCAGTCAAAGATTAAACATAACTACTTTATGTAACATTTTGTAAAGAATCTATCAAGTTACCATATTTTACACTCGCTGCCGTACAATACTGTTGGAGTGTTTTCACAGATATGATAAAATTAATTGTGATAAAATTAATCATAGTAAATCCGCGAGTGCACGATCTTTTTCTGTTAATTCATTCATCTCACATACGCGAAAAAAGAAACATACTCGTATCTATTACGGTAATATTTTTAAATAGTGATGTCAAGCGCGTAAAACACTTAACTTATTTTACATATGACTTATTTTATAATGTATAAAAAAGTGATAGATATGTGCAAGTGATAGAATATCATAAATAGAATGATAAATATCATAATAGAATATCATAAATATAAATTTATGATATGTTTATTATAGAGCCAGTGCTGCGAAAATATTTAATGGAATTCCGCGAATTCCACAGTGCATAAGTGCATTAATATCTCTAATCCGCCATACTATCTTTATCGCATCAAATGTCCGGTAGTGTCCCATGTGCGTGACGTACTCACCTTAATTGATGAGAGATAAGCCGGAAATGCACGATAGAGGCGCATAACCAGTCAGTCCCGGGTTTGGATCGTGGCCAAATTCGAGTGGAAAATGCCTAACGCTCCGTGCATCAACGATCGTGCCGTTGTGCGGCACATCGCAACTTTACTAGTTAATGGTTTTCGAGATCGGGTACGAATATGTCGTACCGAGACATTAGAAGTGTTGCTAACAAGGTCGGTCGACAGCGAAGTAAGCGAAATAAACCCACTTAGAATTAAGCTGACTGCGAAGTTCTTAGGTCATGAACGCCCGTGCCACAATCTGCATTTTTTAATGATTTAACAAACAGGTACACGCTCAAGCTGTTTCAGCGTTTGCGATTAAAACGCTAATTGCATAGTAGTTGTATCAACATTAACTAGGGCGGTACAACTTCGATCCTTTTCAGTCTCTAATTGGAACTGTCATGTACAACACGTTTCACAGGGCACTTCGAATTCATCTATCATGAATGAATAACAATTTATTGTTTGGATTCTATCCAGTGACGTTCAGCAATATTCAAAACTAGCTACTATGATTACAGTTATACTATAAATGAATAACAAATATAGATATTATGTAATTAACAATGATATACAATATAAAGACTTACATATTTATGACGTGTAAAATGCTTTTAATTTCTGTTTGTTCCCGTAGCAAGCAAAGTTATGCAAGTCGTTATGTAAATGCAAAGAAATTATAAAACTAAGTGATATAAAGGACACAACGTGAAATATCATAAAAATCTAACGTTAGTTTGTAATGGAAAAAGATATTGGATGTTTAAATATGCACGTAGTCAGTTATTTCATTCAGTGTAACATAAAATCATGCCGAAGAAGCTGTTGTCTCTCAAAATATCAGTGTATGCGGGGATTTATTACTTGTAAATATATGCGCGCCATGAATAATGCTCGTAATCCAGTGCATTAGTTTTGTCCGCGCAAAAAATCTGATAATACAACAGAAAGATTAACTATGCAGAGCGTGATGAAAACATTCTGATAATATTTTTTGAGCGATTATTTCTGGAAAAAGGAAAAAATAAACATATAGGCTGTTTACAGTTACTGTTATATACATAAGAATTGGATAACAATGTAAGAATTAAAAATTCAAAACATTTTTTGAATTTTATTTATTTTATATTTACAGAAATTACATAGTGTTGAAATATAAATATAGTAGCTTATATTATCCACACAAATTAAAACGTTAATATGAATTTTTATTTTTATTTTATTATAATGCTGTTATTGTTAGTTTAAATATTTTAAGATTGTGATATATTCACAAGGACAGAACGATTTTGTTGAAGTATCTAAAAATTTAGCTAAATACAGATACAATACAGATAATTTTGTTGATTCAAATAATTTATAGGAATCTCAAACATGATGAACGATGCTGCAAAATTTGATATTCTAGCAATTAATTTGAGCGATTTACATAATTATTTTGATGATAAGCGT
Source organism: Trachymyrmex septentrionalis (assembly GCF_001594115.1). Classification (NCBI taxonomy): domain Eukaryota; kingdom Metazoa; phylum Arthropoda; class Insecta; order Hymenoptera; family Formicidae; genus Trachymyrmex; species Trachymyrmex septentrionalis. The sequence goes on from NW_017305616.1 coordinate 43,447, forward strand.
TCTATATAATTATTTTGATAATAAGCGTTCTATATAATTATTTTAGTAATAAGCGGTCTATATAATTATTTTGATAATCTAATAAAATTATTTTCAGATCTGCGTTTAACTGAATTTTTAGATACTTTAGCAAAACTGCTCTTTTCATACATTTAAAGTGAGATAAACGCAACGCTATTATTGAAACGTCGCTGAGAGTTATTTCACGAGGGACACGAGGGAAGCATCTCATCGCGACCGACATTTGCATAGCTCGCGGGTTCAGTATACACACACGAACGTTCATCATGTGATACTCGATTCGGATAAACGTTGAACATTGATACTCGTGCGGATCGTGGCAATCGCTTCTGGTCGTTACCCCGCTTTTTGTGGCAGCAGAAATGAGGCGTCAAATGACTGAGGCCGGGGTCCGCGTCCGCACCAGACTTCGGCCATTTGTTGCAGAGTTTCTTTCTGACGTCCAATTGAGTTTGCGGTTTAACTCGTTGAGCAATAGGGAAGCAAACGCATCTGTGTTACTCGAAGCTCCTTTCCGTTTTACTTCCGCTTAAATCGACCGACTCGCAGGGCAACGTAGCCAAACTTTTGTGCAAGGTAAAAAAAGTGGGGAGGATTACTACCCCTCGGTTTTTTCCCATGGGAACGATTACTTTCACCCTCGTGTCTCCCTACGATTTTTCCGGAAAGTCTCACCGAATTCACGTCTAAACACGCGAAAATATCGGAATCCGAAGAATCGAAACTTTCTATGTTCAATGTATGTATATAATTCGATGAAGTTTGCTCGAAAGATAATCACAAACTATATTTTAAAGTAATTAATCTATATTCATGTAATGATATAATGTGATGATTGCAAAACAAAATATATATATTATGTGCCATTATGTGATCATCGTAATAAATTAGTACAATTCAATGTTTGATGTTCACATAGATGTAAGCATCGCAACCAGGAATAATCATCTGGGGTATTTTATATTCCATCCGCAAAAAAATGTAAATTGTTGTACAATATTATTTTGTATGGATATTGTGTTTAACATTTTTTTTTCTTTTTTAAATAACTATTTTTTTACGAATCTTTAAATATCATGCATTTCATGAAAATTCATAATGGTGTTATATTAAAATTCTTATTTTTTATTTTTTATCTTTTTTTAAAAATACTATATCAATAAATTACTTAATGTGCCGTTTAATATTTATTTCCTACTTACTTTTTCAAGAAAATTGCGATTAAATCAAATATATTCATAATGTTCTCAAATACTGATGAATAAAAAAACAATCAATTTATGTGATATAATGATTTTAATTGGAGTATAAAAATATCTCAGGTGAGAGAGAGAGAGAGAGAGAGAGAGAGAGAGAGAGAGAGAGAGAGAGAGAAATCATTTATGTAAAAAAGTCAGATGACTACTCCTGGTTAATTACGTCAATGACATGAGAACAATTATGTTATTTTTTAAAATGGATGTCAGAAGGAAAGAACACAATATGCACTAATGTTAGGAATTAATTTTTTTTAACTTTGAATCACAAAGTGATGCTTATTGTTTTCGTTGCAAGGTATTGGAATAATCCATTGCTCCGCAGAGGAATTTTCTTGATGTATTTTCCCGCAATCCGCTCACCGTGATCGTTGTTAACTGTTCGTTCGCATTGTCAGTGTACAGAAAGTCGTACAAAACAGCAGAGTTGAACGACAGTACACAAACGGGACCTTCGTCGTTCTCGCATTTGTTTGCTCTGCCATTTCGTTCAACCTTTTGTTCTTTGCACTTTCAAGCGCTCTGTCCGGATTACGTTTGGCGACAATTAACGAAACGAAGGCTCGGCATCAAGTAGGGGGTCACTTTACTTTCTCTCTCTTCTAGGTAACTTTCAGACATTTTTGGTGAAAAGGTTTATAATTAAATTTTGCATGATGTTAAAATAATGCTCTGAGCATTCGTGCAATTTTAACTGTGAAACTTTACCATAAATGTTTTCGCTGAAGATAGGCTGAAGTTACTCAGGGAGAGTCAAAGTAGTCTCATTTGAGGATATATACGTAATTAAATTAGACGCTTAAAATTACGCGAGTGGTAAGTGTTTCTTCTCATCTTTGTAGCCTGCTATTTGTACAATTTTAACCGCGAAACTTCATTATAAATCTTTTGCGTAAGGGTTGGAAAGTTACCCGTTGAAAGGGTCGAAGTTTTGCTTTTCCGTAATAAAAGTAAATTTGAAGATCGGACGTTTCAAGGGTAGCTGATAGCGTACGCTGAGAGCGTGGAAGTTGAGATGCGAGAAACGACGACGTACGACGAGTAGGAATCTGTTAGAGCTTTCTGCCAAAGCGCGGCGGAACTAGCAGGCGACTAGTCACTCCGCGAACACTCTACAAACTGCAACTCATTCGTTAATTTGCGCGCCGGAAGTTATTGCGGAAGGCTCCCCCATAGGGAACTGTCAATTCTTGGGCGGTGTTAGTTGCGGCGTAACGTCCTGTAACGAGAAATTCCCACATACATCACAGTTATTAATGGATCGGTGGTAACCAAGAAACGGCTACGCCGAAGAAACCTGCAGAAACCATCGATGTGATGCGGCGCGAATCGAGAATAGTTACACGAGACGAGGCTAACTGCCGCTTCGCAATAATTTTTTTCGGTTTTAGATAATAACACATGGCAAAAAATACGTGTAATATAGTCATAATTCTTTGCACAAATGAATTGTCTTCCGAAATAATGAAGGATTTGCGAGGACGAAATGTGACGTGCTTCGTGGAAGTTTGAATTAAAACAACGAGAAATAAATTGACGTCGTCGGTTTCTTCTGGCTTATTAAATTATTTAGTTTTTCTAACATACCTCGACGCAATGATGCTTTCGAAACTGCGGAAGAGAAGAGAAGAAAAGCTGCGTGTTGAGAGAGACTTTTCGGAACCTCCGAGTAATTAAAACGAATATAAATTGGTTCGATGGGGATGAAATAACGAATGAAGAAAATAGAAAATATAGGGAATCGCGACGGAGCGAAAAAAATATTATAGGCAAAAGAGGCACGTAGTAGTAAATAACTGTTTTTATCTTTTTATCCAAATTCGTCTCTAGAATGGAATAAAATTCTGAATACCTGAAAGATATCTTAAATAATGTACAATATTTACACAAACAATATTTTGAGTAATCAATTTTCAACTTTTACTCTGTGCAAGTGTTCCAAAATTACGATAAATACAATATTTTAAAGACAAGTTCTTTATAACATTTTAAGATGAAAAGTCTAATATGAAAATGCAGAGGCTAAGATAGTTTTCAAACCTGGGGTGAATTTAAAAATTAGAAATGGCAAGGCTAGAATTTCGAGCCCTTAGGGATGGCAAGGTGGTCAGTGTGAAAATGTTTCCTCAAACTTCTTGCCTTTGGGTCAACCCTAATGCTATAAATATTTTAAAGCATTCACTGATTGGACAATTAATAAAATTCTTTCTTTTGGTTGGTCAATCAAATGCTTTAGAATATTTGTAGTGAGACTTCGACCGCATCTTTCACAATTTAAACAAAATTCAGCACCTTCACACTGATTATCTTATCGTCCCTGAGTGCGCAAAATTTTAGCCCTGCCATTTGTAATTTTTAAACTTTTTCCATTTAAAAACTATCACAGCTTCGGCATTTTTCGTCTTAAAATGTTACAAAAAATCTGTCTTTCAAATATTTATCTTCAATTTTGGGATACCCTGTATATTTAGAAGAATGAAGATGGTTTTTCTGTTGCTTCTGATAGAGATGTGACTAATGTATAATGACGTGGCGACGAGTTTTCAGAAAGCCGCAATTATATTTAAAATTGACAGTTTTTCACGTTCTTCTTTCCCGCGAGCTCATTAAATTGTTTCCTCCGTGTAATTTGTCGGCTGGGAACATCGAGCGCCGCCACGCCGGTTAACGACGAGCAATTTACTCGAGTGTTTATCGGCACGATCGTTTGAAGGAAACGTAATGAGGTCTGAAAGAAAACTGCCGGGACAAAAGTATTGGTTACTTCATCATTTCCGCGGGAATCTTCTTTCTTATTGTTCATTCCGTTATATTTACAGAAAAATGTGTTCATTGTTCAGAAAGATTTATTCATTTTCTACAATTTAAGAAAAAGCATATTAGCATATGTAGGATGCATGGAAAGTTCTTTCTATTGCTCGCACATTCTAAAATTAAATCATGAATTACATAAATTACTGAATCTCGATGATTTTTATATACTCATATATGATTTAAAATAAAAGGCTCTTGCTGGCTAAAATTGTAGAAGTGAAAACAAATAATGAAATATTATTTTTAATTAATTTTAATTAAATTATGCGATGACAAACTTTTTAATTTTATGTTTACTGAAATATTATAATTAAAGCATTTATAAAAATGCAAAATTTAGTTTTTAAATAACTTTTAAAACTTGTTTATATTTAATCTGTAAAGATTCTCTCTCGTGAAGCATTTGCTGTTTATTAATAATGCTCAGCAAGTGTAGGTGTAGAATTCAAAGCGGAAGCTCGCATTAAACGTCTTGAATAAATTCTTCGGCCGGGACCGAAACATGCCAGTGTGCCAAAGTCGTAGCACGTGTCGGCGCTGAAAGGGTGCACATGCGATACAGCGGGGGTGGTCCATTTAATAATCAGTAAACTAGTTACGGCCCGCATACATCCATGTACAAGCGGCCACGGTCGCATGTGCGCTCTGAATTATTTACACGGAGGATGACCGCTCGCCAAAATGGACTTAGAATTCGCAATTAAGGTGTACGGGGCCATAAGCCCGAAACACATTACCGCATTATTATTAAAATCGAGTAAAGCCGGCACCGCGAAACATAAGTCCACCCTTTGGATGCATACATCATATGGTGGTCCCTCGATGATTTATTATGGTTATCCACACATTACCATTTATTGTGACGGAGAACTATCACATAGTCTTTATCTTTTGATATTAATTGTGCAAGTTTAACTACTACGGAGTTAACGCGTATATGGATACTACTTAAATAATTATGAATTGTTTTTTACTTTAGATTATTATCTCTCTTTGTTTATTCTGCAATCAGTTAATCTCAAAATCATTATTTTTCCAATTTCAATTTTTATTACATTCTCAAGCCAGATGCATTGTTTTTTATTATATTTTATGTTACAAATTTATACTTTTCTTTGATAGTGTAAACGAAATAGTAACGAAAATTTAATTTATAGGTACACACACGTGCCACTTGGCGTATCGCGTGCGATTTCCAACTCACATAAGTGCGGGTATATATTTCTGAAAACTGGCGAATTGCGGGCGGCCGTGTTTGCGCCACAATTTCATTCGCGGCTGTCGTGGCCGGTTGCTCCGCCGCAGTGGCGGTTGCGAATAATCAAAATTCAATTAAGAGGAATTTCGATGCGCTTCGGAAAAAAAAACGGTAGTCCACCTTTTCTAGAACTAAACGATGCGTGTGTCATTCGTAAGCAAATTTGCAAAACATCAAATAACACCGATTCAGAACTTGTGCTTTATTGGCCCGTATTCAGATACGCTTTTATTTATAGAAATTCTACAGTATACGTAATGTGAACTATGTGCTAAATACATGCTAATGTCGTAAAAGTGCATTCTGAATACTTTGATTTAATGCGAAGAACTTACTATTAATTTATTTTGTTTTACTGAATTTATATCTTTATAATTAAAAAAACTTTTCATTTTCGTGTTTATATTTTGTACTATTATCGAAAGGGATATAAGAATGAAATTTCTTTTAACAGTTTAATGAAGTTTATTTTTGTCATCTTTGCAAAAAATAATTTTTTTGCCATAATTTTACTATTATAAAAGTTTTTAATATTTCTGGACGATAATAATTATCGAAGATAATTTTTATCTATTATTCCTAAGTTTTTAGGAATAATATTTTTATCTATTATTCCTAAGCTTTTAGGAAGATATACTTAATTATTAGAGAATATTAAAGTATAGAGGAAGATTGCCGATTTTATTATACTATATTTTGTTTTTGAACTATATTTCGTAAATAAAAGCTACAAATAAAACTTTAGAAACATAAACATAAACTCGAAAGTGTCTTCTATCAGATGAATTTTTATAATATTATTTGAAATTTTGCAATAATTAACTTTTTTTTAAGATAAGCAAAAATGAACTATCAAAATAGTACTTTCTTATCAAAATAGTACTTTCTTATCAAAATAAGCTTCAAAACTGACACAGTAGGCACATATTCCTATATTTGTTTTTACAGGGGTTATTTTTATAAATTATCTTAAAGTGAATGTATGTATTCTATAATTTCTATAATTATTTCACTTCAATGATAAACTTTTCTTCTATTAATTTAAATGCATATTTTATGCTGTTCCGCAAAACGTAAACATTTAATACAATAGTTCTTTTTGGAGGATTTTCTCAGATACAATCAAATACAGAAATGCATTCAGCTCTGACAGCTATTTCACATATAAGATTTTGTAACAATTTATTTATCTATTGTAATGTATAATTTTGCGCAAAGTTGTTAAAGTCACTAAATTAATCAAAGGAAAACATTATATACCTTGAATTCACTAGTCGTTATTTAATTATTTATCGCGTTTTCATGGACTTTCTAGATGATCAGTTGTTCGTAATTAATCAAACGATCGTTATCATTTGCGAATTTTCGGTACAAACAAGCTAGAATTAACGCCGGTGCAATTAAAGAAACATACGTCAGCCTTGCTGTAATATTTCATGCGGTTACGATCGGACCTGTGGAAATAAATTTTCACGTAATGTTCGGTGCGACCAGCCAGGTGCAAGAAGTTTCCATTAAAACCAGTCTTGAATGACTATACGTCAACAAGAATCGTATATGCTTCGTATAAATTGACGTTTTGCACGTAATCTATGCTGCAGACAATACATAATTTATGTGAATTAATTGCGCGCACGTGATTATGCTTTCTTCTCTATTCTACCGAATAAAATATGTGTGTTTCATTTGAAAAAATTAAATTCGCTTTGACGAGTTCATAATACATACCATGGTATTAACAAGCTCTAAAAAAGTTGTAGTATGATTCTTTCTCTATTTATTTGTATAAAAACATTTTATTATGTTAGATTTAGTGTTATTTGTAGACAATTTGAGATTAAAAGTTATTTTTAAATTTAGAACTGATAAAAGATTATTTATCAGTTTGTGTCTATTTCTTATTTCTAGATTTCTTATTTACAATGATAATATTCTCGATAATATTCATTCAAAGAATCTCACTGAATTGTTTGCCTCCTGACTGTACGTTCAGAAATTAATATTTTATCAGAAAATATCTTTAATCTTTAATAATCATATTCAAATATTTTTTTTTATATTCTCTTTTTTTTCTTTATTTAAGACATCTACTATTCAGTCATAACTAAAAGCAAGATTAGTGCATTTCTTTTTAAGAGGAAAGCTAAGAAATAAGAACCAACTCGTTTGTCTTCCGCGTGATCCCCATAGTTTATCGTCCGCCCGTAAGAAAAAGCCCAGGTAAACATCACGTAGACGTAATTTAGCATCGTGCAGTCGACGGCGCGACCCTGATTAAAACGCAAGGCGACAACCGGGTAGAGCTCGCCGACATTGGTGCGCGATCGCGCGCGCGTTCGCACGAGGTTGCCGACCGTGTGTATGCAAATTTTATAGGTTAAATGGAGCGCCCGACCGGCCACGGAAATAATTATCCCAGTTACCCTGTATTCAGTACCTTAGTCATCCTCCCCCGGCTCTAGACGGCGCACCCTCTCTCGGGGCCATTGTCGCGCATGCATGCCGCCGCACCTGTACTCGCTTTCTAGACTTCCCGCCGTTCCTAACCACGGGTGGATTTCGGCACAAATTTTTCGCATAATTTAATTCTGCTGCGATGTATTCTGACGCTTGAAATTAGTACGTCATGTTATATTTATAATTATCGTAGTATCTATTTTGGTTGACGCTTGAAATTAGTACGTCATGTTATATTTATAATTATCGTAGTATCTAAAACAATTTCAGACGACCTATTTTCTTTCATATATTTAAAATTAGATTTTCTTTTCTACATTAAAAATATTACTACTTACGTATGAATGTAATAATAACATGATCTTTAAGAGAGAAATTGAATATATTTCAAATATTAAATTGGATATAGCGATTAATTATTTATTTTGAATACTAAAAGCACTGTTGTTAGTGCTCTTGATACTCTATGATATAAATAATTAGTCACTAATCAATTTGATATAATTAAATTATTACATGGGAATGAAAAGCGTCAAATATTAAATTATCATTATTACAATTATAATATTCGAAGCTCGAATATTATGTTATAAGAGAATAAAGTGGATGGAACGTGAGAATACGCAAATAACTTTGTTGCAGCGTGATACTTTGCGCTGTTTGAAACTGGTCGCGGAAATACGAGAAGTGGGAAATTGTTTAACGGCATTATCAAGACGAGTTGTAGGCTGAGGCTGTAAGGTTGAGGATGCTCTCATGGTCATATTTAATTTAGCGGCTGAGGCAAACTTCCCGTGTAACGGGTTGCACGGGAATATCGTTACAAGAAAATCCTGTGACGTGACGTACGAGAAGTCGTGCCCGGGCGTGAGACAATCGTATTAGAGACTTACGCGCGCCCGCCATGCGCGGAGTTTGCGCTCGGTGCACCCTCACGCCCGCGTATGTCTACAACGATCGGTTTACCCTCCGGCTATATAACTCTATTCACGTCGATTTACAGTTTCTCATACTTGAAATTGGAAATTAGCAACGTGTCGTCGCGAGCATCGCACTTTCACGGAAGTACGCCTTAAACAGTAAAAACGCCAAAATGCCACTTTTGAAAATATAAAGTATATGAGATTTGAATTTGAAAGCTTCTCAATAATTTATCCTGGAAAATTAATATTGCCTGATATTTCAGTTATTCGTATAATTGCTAAGGAAAGATCTGTTGATAATAAAGAAAAAATTGTCATTTATTTTTAAATTTCGATGCCTTGAATTCTTATTTTGTAAATTTTTATATTTCTTTTTATGCTATATTTATATTTCTTTTTAAGCTTATTATGCTATAAGTTTCTTCAACTATTGAAACATCTTGTTCAATGATATCTATAGAAATTATTTTTTTTAACGACAATAAATATAATAATATCGCCAAGTAGGTACTTATTATGAAATATATTTCTCGAATATTTTGAGAGAACAATCTGTTATCTGCTTTTAATATTCGAGAGTTTGTTAATCTGTTTCGGCAGATGTTTTACCTAAAATGGATTAGATTAAAGATAATTTGCAACAAAAATGTTAAAACGTCCAATCTTCTAAATTAAATTAAATTTAATCTAATCCATTTTAGGTAAAACATCGGAAAAGGATACGATAAATGTTATACTTATAAACTAATAATAAATTAATAAAGATATCGTCGTTCAGCCGTTAAGTAGCATTCGCAAATCTCGTGTCTTTAACTCGTACCACGTGATGACTTAATTCTGGTAGCGTTTAGGAAGTAATTAAACGTCCGATGATTATCTATTTCCTGCATCGTCCGTTCCCACCCTCTATCTCCCTTTCTCCTCATCTTTGTACAATGACGATGCAGCACCAGCCGAACCGGAAATTACTACGGAATCGAAGCTAGTCCGCGCGCGAGCACACAGGACTACGTCGACTACGCACAAACGTGATGTATGCTTAACGCACCTCAGATCGACGGAGGGGTTTGCGGAAGAGGGAGAGAAGGGTGGTACGCGAAACCTGCATGGTAAATTAGTGTAGATGCGAGGGGTTGTAAGCCCTTTCAAGTATAGCATGCCCGACCCGTGCTCGCCATCAGACGCACAAACGATGCTTATCGCGTCGCGCGCGCCGGTTTGATCACAGCCTGGAACTTGGTTCCGTGCGTTCGACAGTCAACGCTCGACGTGTCGACGTTGCCAGGAGGTGGTGGCTCGAATCGCCGCCGATTTTGACGCTGCGAGAGTGGCTATCGATCGTCGCGACGGGCCGTGATGTTCTTTGAAATTTCAATTTTTCCTCTCCAACCAAGCCAAAGCGCTTTTGCGCGAAACAAACGTAGGGTGAACGGAGAGTAAGACAGGGTCAATGTTTGAAAGAAGAAAGAGAGAGAGATACACATATATATTATATATTTTAATATTGCTTTAGACATATTGTTTTATAATAGATAACTTTTTTGGTTAGAAATAACATTATACTGAGATAAGAATAATGTTGAGATAAGAATAATGTTGAGATAGTTATTTTATATAATGTATTAAAAAAAATTATTTAACAAGATTGAAGCTTATCGATACATTAATAGTGATTAATATATTATTCTTATTGGGACGGACTACTTATTCGTAAGTAAATGTAAATCCCTTATATATAGAAAATTATTGAACTTTACAATTGCTCCGGGAAATTATATTGTTGAGAGGGGATTTATACTACTTTCACAAGATGAACGACTTGTACCGTAATCTTTGCGTCAACAAACGAAAGCGGTTCGATATTAGCTACTGAATTTCCTCAACTTCATTTACGACTTCATCCGCCGATCCCCGTTATTAAATTAATCTCCGTGCATCAAGGGAGAATCTAAGATCGAGCCATGCAATCTATCCCGTAATCCGGAATCTCGCGAGGGGTGAAATATCCGACGAAGTGTACACGAGATGAATTATTCAGCGCGACGTCGATATTTAAAAGTTCCTCTTCTTCGCACGCGCGCTCTCTCGGTGTTTGGCTTTTCGGAAAAAATCGAATCGAACGTGGCGAGAATCCCGCGTTTCCCTTTTTTTCATCCCCGGGCAAGCTCGCAAACTTATTCCTTAACTCGTGGTCGGAACGAACGGACGTGAGGTAGAATTTAAGCGGTCGATGCTTTTCGCTGTGTAATACACAATGAACGAAATCGCTGACTCAGACGAACGGGAAAAAGTAAAATCTGATGATGGAAATCACATATTTTGGACCATTGTACAGTTAACTACGAAAGTTACTCGTCGGTAAAGAGAAAAATAATATAACTATATTTGACTTTGTAACTACAATGTGTGCATAGACTGGCAGATCCACATTCTACTATTTATAATGTTCAAAGAAATAAATGGAAATATACTGTTGTCTAAAATCTAATAACTTTTGGCATCTAACAAAATAATTTTATAAGAATTCCTCTTTATATTTCGAAATTAAAGCATTAGCTTTGCGTTCAGTTCGCCTTTCGAGAACGACGTTGATATCGCGTCATTAGGGGAAGTATGTGGGATCGCATATTAATTCTCCAACGTGAATGTACATGGAAAATGAAAGGGAATCGGCGAATAATCTGGCGTGCACCGCGGAGATACATCGGTGGAATTCACCGGCCGACAAAAACTATGATACGCGCTTCAGATTAAATGCACAATGCGCCAGCGCAGCCAAAGGCATGGATTTTTCCAAACGTTTGTTTTTTTGTCGGATATAATCCAGCGTGCTTTTATGAAATGCCCCTGATGCATTTGAAGTCCATCGCACAATCACTGAAAGAAACGGCTGGTATGTTGCACGAGTTTTGCGTTATAATTCTTGCGAATGCATTTTGGGAGACAGAACAGACTGAACATTCCGTGTAATATTGCAGTAATGCATTTGTGCATCTATGTAATTGAAAACAAGAAAATGAAATTAATTTAATGATTGATTTAGTAATAATTACATCTGTTTATATCTATCTATTATGATAAGTAAATACTTCATTTGAATTAATATGTTTTAATAAGAACACATAAAATTTTTACAGATTTTTTATAATAAAATTATAAGAAAATTTACGAAAAGGATAAATATGACAGTTCTTAAAAGTATATTACCGCTTACCACATTTTTTATAATTTTTGATAGAACCAAGTCATGCTTTTGCACAGAGTATCAATAAACAAACGTGATAATATATTATACATATGAGGAAACACACTAGATATAATGCAGCGTATATAAGAAGAATACAGAAAATCCATAGCAAAAAGTACTTTTGTGAATCATTTTCCAATAAGTGGAAGAGCAACTTAATAGTTTGATACATAATTTTCACAGTTGTGTTTTTCCATTCAGTCAAGATAAATCGAGGTTACGTAATGTCACGCATCGAAAAAAAACAAATGCATAGACACATGAATGTCCATGGGCATGATATTCAATTGTACTAATTTGTAAATTACTTTGCTAATTTGTAAATTAGAATGCAGTCTATATAATATGTATTTTTTATTTTCTAATTTAACTCATACAAAATTCGTTGTATTTTCCTTTTTATAATATTTCTTCTATTAATTTAACATTTTCAAAAATTGATAAAATGTGACGGAAGAATTATACGTATATATTATATTAACAAATTTTAAAATTAAAATTTGTTGTAAAAATAAATCTACAATTTTTATATCTGTAATTAACACGAAGAAAAGTTTTGCTATATTTTTAATATAACATGGAGACAACGCATTCGAATTGCGTGGCATCAGTCTTCCATGTAAAACTATGTTTTTTTTCCGCAAGTTCAAAATTCATGTGTGTGTTTTTGTTAAAATCACAATTTCGAATTAAGTCACGCACCGCCGATGCGAGAAACGACGAAGTCGAATTCTATATTTACAGCGCGCGTTGATGATTCGACAGTCCAATCGTTACGTTATCACAAAATAGTTGGCGAGAACAAGAGAGACAGAGATGAGTCACTTTTTTGGGACGGAAATTGTATGCCAATCTCGCGAGACAATTACGAGTGTAGCCAGGTCAAAACGGTATCTTTGCGTGTTCCGTCGATCGATAGTCTATCAAAGCGGTTAAGCTACCACTCTTCAATCAATTTTCCATTTGCATCGACAGTGCTTTTTCCGGACAACGGTGCAGATTACCTTTTCAGGTGATCTGCTCGATTCTGATAAAGGGACGTTCGATTTGGAAATATATGTGACAATAATCAATAATTTCGATACTCCTCATGCAAAAAGATCGAAGATGAAATTCGAAAATAGAATCATTATATTATATCTTTCTGCTCTCTACGAAAAATATAATGTCTCTCTGTCATCTCTCGTGAAATATATATACGTATGTATACTCGTACATATGATGTACATAAGGTAAATATATAGTAAAATACGATTTTTATTACAATATTAATGAAGATTAAAATTTTTTTTTATTTAAACGCATTTAATGATTAGAAATACAAATATAATTTAAAATTATTTTTTGCAAAAAGCATTCTAATAATACAAGATTCAAGTTTAATACTTTTGTTTCTCAATAATAGGTGGACTATAATGTGAGATTAAAAATTGAGACTCATTTAAAAGATAATTAAATCCGTACATTGTGCGCAAATTGCCATATGAAATATATATCAGTGCATATATGAATTTTGCAATTGTTCGTAAGCACACAATTTTGATATGTTTTTTTTCAAATCAGATACATCACAATTATTAGAAATTTATAAATTCTATATACATTTCCGAAAACTTAAACAGTGATATATATATATATATATATATATATATATATATATTATATA
>NW_017305616.1:57188-62950 GCF_001594115.1 Trachymyrmex septentrionalis
ATAATAATAGAAACTATTATTAGTCAAATTTAAGGATTATTATTTTTATATATTTAGTACATGTGTGTGTGTGTGTGTGTGTGTGTATATAAATATAAATATATAAAGATACTTATATATACATATATGTATAATAAATAGATATTTATTTACAATATTAGGTATTATATAACCTTTTTTAATTTTTAATTTCCATGTGTGTTAAAATGTAAATCAATTCATTTTTGTGATTAGTTTTAAAGTAAACATCGTTCACATATTAATGTATGCATTTAGTAAATAATAATCTAAATTTGAGTCACAAAAATACATTTTCTTAAGTTAAATTGTTTAACTCCGTTATTTCAGTGAAATTAACGCTATTGGGTAGAAGCAGTGGGAATTTATGCAAATGATTAAAAATGACTCAAACTGGATAGTTTGACATTACGAATTTAAAGTGTACATCTATTTATTTTATTCGAATTATATCAAGACCGATCAGCTCTGAAAACCTGATATCGATCGTATTTCATTAAACTTCGTCAACTTCCTGATTACTCAACTCCGCATTTCTCTTATTGCCTGTAAATCACTAATTCCTCGTCGCTCGTTTGCAATCCCCATTGGCCTTCAGCCCTGCTGAAGATCCCTCGGAAGATACTCTCGCGACGAAAGACTTTCCGGAAGTCATCGGCAGGACCGATAGTGACGGACTTAGATTAACTTAGAAGCGTAGCGCGTAGGAACTTCAAAGAGACCGCGCCGCGCCGTGGCACCCGCGAAGTATTCGAAGAACGGAGATTTGGCGGAAGCAATCTGATTCCGGCGTAGTTGACGAGGAGAAGAAGGAGGGAACTGGTAGATACGACGCGATGGCATCGCGAGCGAAACTTTACTAAATTTACACGCCGCAGGAAACAGGAGGATGCCGATGACGACGGGGGAACAGCGTCCCTCGGTTGTGTCGAAAGTTCCTTGTCGACGTCGACCCTGTCGGTGACATTGAGTAAGCGCGCGACTTTCGTATCGATTAGGCGGTATTAGGACAAGCCAACAACGGTGATGTTGGTCCAAGCGTTATCGCTTATACATCTCGTTGTTTTATCATTATAGTGATAAAATTTTCACAAATGTAAAAATGACGACGACCGATGGATTGATCTTTTCAAACTCCGGACGCAAATCCGATTAAAAATATCTGATTAGTCACGAAGATGAAGCTTTGAGAAATATTTATTTTGAAGCAGTTACTTTTGGCACATTCGAAAAATTTAAAGGTTTTTACACAAATCTCATAAGAAACATATTTCTATGATAAGCTATAATTAATGATAATGGTGATTAGATGCCAAAACTGAATAAATGCGTTTTAATAGATGTAATACTTTTAAAATATAACTTTAGGTTTTAATATACTCGGTTTCTTTCAAAGAACTACTGATGCTGTTTTATCACTGATTAGTTCCTTAACTGCACACGTTAATCAATAAATAATTTCTTATTAAATTATCATATTATGTAAAAAATTATCTCAGTGCATAGACGCTTTGCGCCCACTTAATTTTGTTTTCCGGAATGAAGAATAATGTTCTTGTTTCCGTGAAATATATAGAATTGTGGCAATATATATGTCAACAGAGATTAATGTCTAAATCACGTTAAGTCATCGCCTGTATTTAAAAATAAATCTTTTCAAAGTTTTAATTATTTGCAATATCCAATTGGATATATATCACTTACTTACTTCAAAAGTGAAATAATACAATTTGAAAAATGATTTTCAAATTATTACTATGAATGAGTTAATTCTTTTGTTAATGTATGAATAGGTACTCGGTACATACATTGAAACTTTAATTTTTTTATGCGATTTTTCATTATATCTGAAATCTCCACCTTTCGTTTCGTTAATGATTATGTTATGCACCGAAGTAATTTTTTACATAATTTAATAAGAAATTATTTATTGATTAACGTATGCAGTTAAAGGACTACAGTCAGTGACAAAAGAGCGTCAATAGTTCTTCGAAAGAAACCGAGTATATTAAAAATTAAAGTTATATTTTAAAAGTACATTACATCTATTGAAATGCATTTATTCAGTTTTGGCATCTAATCACCATTATCATTAATTATATTATCATGGAGATACGTTTCTTATGAGATTTGCGTAAAAACCTTTAAATTCTTCGAATATGTCAAAGGTAACTGCTTTAAAATAAATATTCGCGTTTCTCAAAGCTTCATCTTCGTGACTGATCAGATATTTTTAATCGGATTTGCGTGCAGAGATTGAGAGGGTCAATCCATGGATGTTATTTTTACATTTGTGAAAATTTCGTAAAAATAAGTTTGTCTCATGAAAAGCACGATGACAAGCTATAAATGATAATAGTGATTGGATGCCGTAATTAATATTACTAATTGTAAGTAAATGCATTTTAGTAAATGTAACATACTTTTAATATATATAACTTCAATTTTTAACTCAGTTTCTTTCAGAGAACTGCTGATTAGGTTCTTGTGCCACTAATTGCAATTGTAAGTTTATTGTACCATATTCTTCGTCTTTGGAGTTTAACCAATCCGCCTTACCAATACTTATAACGTTGCGAGTTTTCGGGCTGTGCCCATGTTGAGTCCATTGCTTGCAACTTTCTGCGAGGCCTTTCCTAGGGTGGCAATTTGGGAGGGTGTACGGCGGGAGAAAAAGGGTTCTTGTTTTTGGTAACTTCGGGCATTAGCCGTATTACTGTAACGACGTTGCTTTCCGTTTAATCGGTTGCCTTCATTATTGCCCTATCGAAGTGGCGAAGGGCAGGGAACGCGGCTCGTTTCCGATCAGATGTGGGCAATTAAAGGCCAATCGTTTCCCGTTACGAGGCAGCCCCCGGTAACTCTCGTTCCCGTACCACGCACTAGCTGGCCTAGTAATGCAGTTGGGCGCCGCTACCGCTTTCGGAATGCGTTACGCGTTTCGATTTTTAATCGATCTTTGCTCGCAGCAGCACTACACGTTCGATGCGCAGCGCGTATCCTATCGATCGTGATCGTTGGTACGCGTTGCGTTTATTCGAGGAGCCGCACAGTGCATCTCTGCCCCGATACGTCTGTGATCGTAAACACAGTTAGTGCTGTGTTCAAACGCATCTGCTCTGAACGGTATTTCTTGGTCGTGATGTTTTTTGAAAAATATCGTAGATTTATTAATTTCTTCTTCTTCTCTCTCTCCTCTGTTACTCCAGAAGCAGAGAAACAAGTCATTTTGATAACATAAAAATATCATTAAATTGAATGGTAGCTAATTGAAATGTAATTTAATAATCATTTTGATGCTATTTTAATGTCATGATAATTTATTTCTGCGCGAGATACTCTCTTCCAAATAATATGAAATAAAAAATTAACACTTAAGACGTCTTATAAGTTATAAAATATTTTTTAACGTCTTTTAGATACTTTTGGCAAAAGTGTCTGATATCTTTCGAACGTTCTTATAAGATGATTCTTTTGGTCAATTATCAACTGTTATTTTAATTAAAAGTTTATTGAAATTAGATAACGCAACTGTTTTATTGAGGAACGCTGTAGACTTAAATTACGATACGTCATTTGTATTCTGCAAGTGAATGACGAAATAGTGAACAGTGACTTTAAAACGTTCTCCAAATTTGAACTTTTTATTCAATTTATTTTCTGGATTGTGATTATGGAATACAAAAATTCTTGCAATCGGTAGAATATGAGATATATAAAGATGATTATACGTCAATAATATATTAACAAATATTGACAATATTACTAATCGTGTGTGATTAATATTGATGGATTGACGTCGAATATTAATGATGATCAGGATTTTAATTTTTGAGCATTAGTATCACTTTATTAGAATCCATGTCACAGTGGAATAGATAATATATGTAAAATTAAAGTGAAATATATTATCAATAATGTTGATTATGTAAGGTCGTAAAAATATTTAAAATATTGATGCGTACATCATTACTAATTGAATATTACTGATCAGTATCATTAACCGTGTAGGGTCATTTTAATATGAGATAATTCTTTATATTGCCTTCACGAATGAGTTACGTGTCTTAATTTTCCAGTGCATAGGTCAGATTAATTATATTCACATACGTACATACAAGAAATGTAGAAAAATTCCGCGGAAGAAACGTGAGAAAGTCGTCGACTCGGTTCAGCCGCGGCCGACCGCCGTTTCTGGGTGCATTATACAACCGAGAAAGAGAGACCCCCTGAAAGTTTTATCGAGCGTGCGCGATTTCTCAAGCTGCACCATAGAAATGCATGCGCGTCGTATTCCGCGGAGAAAGAATAGCGATCTTGTATATCGCGTGTACCAAGACACTCAATAAATTTCTACTTTCCCTGATCCCGGAATTAGATGCTCAAGAAATGGCGCTTGTGGAGTACTTCACTATTTTGCTGTTCATTTTTAGAACGCAATGATGTATCGTCCGCTTAAATTTACTGCGTTCTTCAATGGAACAGATATTTATCTGATTTTAATAAATCGTCTTTTAATTGAAGTAATAAATAATAATTAAAAGAGTAATTGATTAAGAAAGAAAAAACTAAATTTGACTATATTGTTATATAAATTATTTACAGAAAATTCTTTATATGCGTCAATGAAAGTCAATTTCTTTAGTTTTAAAGATGTTCGTTAAAAGTGTTAGCATCAATAATATTAGATTGCTTATCAATGCACGATGTTATGTGCTCCAGCTTCAGTTTAAGACTATTTCAAGACTGAAAAATAATTTGCTTAAATTGGAAATTTTTAAGTTAACACAAAAATATTAGACATCAAGACCCGACTTGACCGAATGTAGCCTTCATTTATTTATGTAAAATTTAATATAAGGTGGTAAACTTTGTAAGTATATCAAACTTTTATTATAGTTTTTGAAAACTTCCATCTGCTCGATAAGCATCTGCAATCCCAAGTCTTGTTATATCGAGGTGACCATCACGGGGCGGTACGTATCATCCTCTATGGCTACGCCACGTCACGTCGGGTGAGGGTGTTCTCGCTACGTTAATTATGCGGCGGCGTAATTAAATAGGAGGTAATTGAGGGACGCGGAAGGCATTATTGAAGTTTCTGATGGCGGCGGGGCGGCTGGAACTCGTTGTTTGTGCGTTGGTGTTCGTAAGTGGCTGCATGCGTACGTGGACTATCATATACACTACCGACCCTTGCCGTAAGGGATTCAGTAGGAAATCTTTGATTATTTCTTTAAAAAGAAAAATTAAAATTAATATTTAAATAAGATATTAACTAAAAATTTATCAACTTACTGTTTAAAAGAATCTTATTATTTCCATTGTGGTTTGATCAATTTTCGGATTATATGACATGTCTGCGTTACATAGCAATATAAGAATATAAGCTATTTAATATTTAATATTTATTTCATGTATTAGAGAAAAAAAGCTTTATTTTTATCTTATAAATTTACTGTTATATTTGGATTTCAAATTACAAGGATTATAAGATTGCAATCTCGTCTTACTCTCCTTTGTATTTATATTTTTATTTTGAGAATAAATTAAAGATCTCGATATCAGTAATAGATTCGTCTAGCTCCAACGAATAATATGATAAACAATTTTTTATCATATTATTAAGACAATATATTGTAAATTTTGTCGTCTTATCATGCAAAGTATTTGTTCCTCTTTGAGTGGTGTGAGGATTAATCCGGAGTTTATCACAAAGAGACCAACTTTGATTAAGGGTTTCT
>NW_017305616.1:63050-75404 GCF_001594115.1 Trachymyrmex septentrionalis
AATTTCGTCGTCTTATCATGCAAAGTATTTGTTCCTCTTTGAGTGGTGTGAGGGTTAATCCGGAGTTTATCACAAAGAGACCAACTTTGATTAAGGGTTTCTCGAGTACGCGGGGGCGGCCCTGCGCTCACATACTGACGATGAGGGATGGTGACTGGAGAATGCTGACGCTGATACGCGCGCGGTCAGTCTCGTTCGTTCGCGGAAGGGGGTTGGTTGGCTGGTCGGTGGTCGGTCGGTCGGCTCATGCATATGCTAATCATATTCGGAGGCGCACTGGCTTCCAGGCGGAGATGAGCACCGGCCAATTCCGCCGCGCCATCGACTACTACTCTATCCCAGACTCCCTGTACATGGCGCAGAGCGGCGTGAATCGTCCCTTCAACTACTTTTTTTACCCGTTCTAGCTAACTCGCGAGCGCCGACGATTGCGTGGATTAAATTAAATGGACCGCCGCGGATCGTTCCGGATAATAGCGAATAGATCGCTAAAGAACGTTTTCGACTTCAGAGCCTCGCCCTGTTACTCTCCCACTTCTAACGCATGCAGACGCCAACATTTTCATCCAAGATTATTTCGGAAAATTTTATTCTAATATGTAATATGAATTTTTATTTTACAAAAGAAAAGTGTCATAATTCATATTTATATTTTATATTTCTCAACATGTGTGTGGTTGCTTGGTTCTTTGATTGAAAATACAATACTTATTAATAAAACTCGGTAATTTCGATTATATTTGGTGACTAGTGCACATAATAACGAGTATCAGTTAAAAAAAAGAAAATTGATGCATGAATTTTTATAGATCTCTTACTTTTCTTGTACTGTAACGTTTTTGATATAAATAGTGTCTTTAATATAATTTTTAATTTAGAAGAAAATGAATTTTGACCTATATAAAATTAAAAATTGTGATCAAAATTGTATTAATCATGACATCAAGTTTTTTATAAGACACAAATTTATCTCAGATTTTTAAATATTTTAAATATTTTACAATCTTTTAATTTAGTCTTCTAATATTTTAAAATATAAAAAATTACGCAATAATTCTGACATTTTCTTTCAACGTAAAATTGATTAATATTCAAGCTTATGTCTGTCAGTAAAACTGTATTAAATATAAAAAATATTGCACTTATGAATAAAAAGTAAATTATATTAGCCATATAACGTTATAATTTTGGAATTATTGATTGTTTACATCATGTTATACAAGAAATTTGCATAATTCGTAGATATATTTGGGAAATACGTGACTGACATAGGAGATAAATAGTATAATTTGGATAGATTAATAGAGATTTTCAAATTGTATATAAAAGATTGAGGTCGCACATAGTGTATTCAATCACACAAAATTTATTCAATCAAACATACAATATTGAACCAAAGTTCGTTTGGTATGTTTGATTGAATACTCTGTGCGACTTCAATATTTTATACAATTTGAAAATTTCTGTTAATCTATCCAAATTACCCTGCTTTTTCCTATATCAGTTATGTATTTTCCAAAATTAACTATAATTTCATTTTGCGCATTTATCAATTTTTCATCAGCGTGATCGTGATTATGTGGCGCGGAACTCGCGCAGTCGATCTCGTCTCGCGATCGTCAAACCGGTATCTTCTTTATGGTGAATTGAGCGCAGATATCGATTGTGCTTGTTCTGTCCCGTCGTCATTTTTGCAATGGGCAATAGCTCATTTGAATGCGAATACCGCGCGCCGTCCGGTGCGCCGCGCCGCGCCACGCCGCGCCGGTTGAGGCTGGCGGACGTTAACGATTCTTTTGTTTTACGTGTATACGGCTCCGTGGACTCGGCTCAAAGTCAGTCAGCAGTCGGGCAACAGAGGGACTTGATTTAAGACCGGCACGATATCTCGAGGAATCGCGCTGCGCCGCTTAACGAGCGCGGTGTGTACGCGAGCCCGATCGGTCTGGCGTTCTCTTTCTCTCTCTTTTTGTTCTCTTTCTCTCCATCTCGTTTGAACGTTTTCAAAAATGCCACCGTACAGAATGTGGGTCGTCGCACCTTGCGCGCTCCCCTTTGATTTCCATCATGATGTAAGAACACCAGCTTTGCTTTCTGCAACCACTCGAGATGTATCGCTGTTAACGAAATAACTGACGTTCTCGTTCCTTTATATGTATTATCTAGCATCCTAGATCATAGCCAGAAGAATCTCTTCTATGGTAGAATCGAAACCAGCTGACGTTGTCGAAACCGATTATGCGAAGTGATAGAAGTAAGAAACCTTCAATCGTTAGTGATTTGCGTTGACGGCTAATTTCACGGAATCATTGCGGGTCGTGACGCTCGTCTCGAAAATACAATACGAATCGCCCTTGCGTAATAATCACATTTACGTAATGTATTTCGCCAGAGCATAGATCACTGGTGATTTACGCCTTGAATAGATATAGGCGTGAGTGATAAATGTCGGTGTTAATAATTCCAGCTACGTAGACCACAATGACCGCGTTTCTTAACTCATTTGTTTCACTCTATATGTCGTTATTTTCGTAATATATGAGATATTGTTTTATTCTCTCATTTTTTGCAAGAAAGAAGATTCGTATTTCCTGTCCTCTTATAACTAAATATAGCCACCTCAACCTTACTTGATGATTACCTTAAATAGAATCTTCATTAAAAAGTTAAAAGTCAAAGACGAACACGTTTGGACTTAAGTATAAATACATATTTAAATATCGTTCAATTTTAACACTTAATTATATGATATGACTTAGTTATGTTAAAATAAAAATAGAAATAGTTTTGTGTCTCCAAGAATAAAATTAAATAAAATGCCTATATGAGCTTCCATAATTGTAATATAAGTAAATCATAAGATATAATTTGCAAACAATTGGAATATTTATTAACAAAATTAACTGTAAACGTTCTGACTCTGGATTTAGGTTCTTTTCAAATACGAACTATTGATTACTGACTATTTAAATTTTATATGAAGTTATAGTTATTATTAGATATATGAAATGTCTTAATTGAAATGAATTGAAATTATAGGTATGATCTATTTGATATTCTCATATATAAGATTTATTCTATTTTATTGCATATTGAATATTAATACAATGTAACAAATTTTTCTGATTACACTATGATTGTGATATTAATTAAATAATGAATTCTCTCTCTCTCTCTCTCTCTCTCTCTCTCTATCTCTCTGTCAATGAAATGATTTAATTTAAATAACATTTTTTCACGCGTAACAATGATTGAGACGCATTCGTTAATCGGGATAATAAAGTAATAATCCTTCACAGAGAAAGGAAATATCTTTATAGATGAGAGGAAAGCGCGTGATTTAAGCGATGCGACGAAATTTTACGACGAGGGAAATGCAAGCGCGCGCCTTCGGATACGCCGTTTATTATATCCGTGTCGCGCTCTGTTGCAATCTTACAATTTATATCTGTAAGTGTGTACCCGCGCGGCCCAGACACCCGCAGTTATTATCCCATCTCGAGAGAGGATCCCTCCCGGACGGACATATTAAATTCCTCATAAAACGCTGGATAGACCGTAACAAATGGAAGGACGCGGTCTTTGAACCTGCTGAGCGTCCCGGAGAAAAGTCCGTTTCTGCGTTCCAATATTCGCAAGTAGTTCCCCGCGTCTTTGCCCGCGAATTACATCACCATCCTCGGGACTTTTCTTGTACGCCATTATTCATGGAAATCAGGAAACAGCAGGATTTATTTTAGAAGAAAGATAATTAATCGTATAATTAAATTGATTTCTAGGGATCTCCATTAATCGTGCTTATATGTTTATAAGATAATAATTTAAATAAAATATCAAATATAAACGCTTTAATTTATATTAATTCATTTTTCAAACATTTTAAATGTACAAAGTATATTTTAATTTATTATATTATAGTTTTAGATTATATTAATATCAAAAGAATTTAAATTTCAATAGTTTCGAATGAACGATAATTTAAAATTTTTGATGCTTTTTCAACTGATGTATCAAATAGCCAAGCCTTTTATTCGTTGGCAAATGAAATTTCCGTGTCAACCGAGGTCGTTACGAGAATGATCGTGTCGTTTTAAATGTAAATCATTGTGAAAACATTTATGGCTCGTGAAACCTCTCTTCTCTGTTCATACCGGGTGACATCATGAAACACGTGGCAGCTAATCTGATAGTTGGTACAAGACGCTTGGAGAGTCCCTTGACGCTCCTGTCCCGACGGACAAACCAACTACTTATTGGCGAAGGGCTTCTAACCTTCTGGCAAACTTCACGCCAGATAAACAATAAAAAAAAGTTAGAAAGTTCAACTCGCGAGGGAACCGCCTGCGGGATAAACATATTTTCGCGGTTCGTCTATTATTCGGACGCGGCCGAAATGTCATCATTCCGCCTTCTGATTTTTCTCCCGTTTTCATAATAATTGCAGTATAAGAATATTTTGGTTCTACAATCTTAGATGAAAGTATCAATCAAGAATTAGTTAAAAAATCTCAATTAAATCAGTCTCATTAGATAATATCAGCATATACGTTGTGAATACGTCTGAAACCAACAGCAAAAAATAAAACAAAAAATAATTTGGCTCTTTAATTTTAGCGTAATGACTTTTTTTTGCAGTTTTAGCTAAAAATCGATGGATTTAAATGGATTTAAATAAATTTTTTCATGAATGTTTATTAGAATTTTATATATATTAGTAGATATAAAAAATTTGATTTAATTTATAATGCTAGTTTCTGATCAAATTTGCAAATTGCGATTTTAGATAGGAATTGAGGCAAACAAAAAATTTAATTAGTTAATATAATAAAAAACAATAAATAATGTGATAAAACATTTACACAAATAATTTTTAAATCAATAACAGAATATCCAAATTGTACATATATATATATATATATATTTGGACGTAATAGTGGAACGACTGGTGAAATTTTTATATTTTTGGTAATGTTTAAAGATATGACACATATATTCTAAAAGTAACTTTGGTACGGATAAAGAGAAATTTAAGAACGCATTCAATATAGCACAAAATAAATGCCTTATAAATCCAAATATAAAAAATTAGAATTAAAATAACATATATTTAATGTAAATATTACTTTATACGGAGAGAACTTGAGCGAGAAATAATATGTGTGTAAAAATATAATTTAATTTTAACCGAAAAGTTATAAATTTGCACGATTGCACGATTTATTCCGTAATAGCCAAAATTTTCTTATAGTGTTCTCGTTATGAACGACGATATCTGTTGAGAAAGTCACTTTGCGATATCCATCTGTTTCACCTTAGTGTGTTTGCACATATTGCGACTTTGTAGAAAGAAAAAGAGAGAAAAAAGGAAGAAGAGAGAGAGAGAGAGAGAGAGAGAGAGAGAGAGAGAGAGAGTATATGTATATGTCGCGGCTCTCTCTCTTCGACCATATAAAATTTATTAACCCTCCGTTCGCTCGTCGAAAGGCGCAAAGGGGGGTGCAAAAGGTGACTGCATGCCGGCTTTGGCAGCCGTTGCAACGTGTTTATTTTCCAGACGTAGGTAGAGTATCAGTTTACGAGAGAAGAGGGAAGGAGGGAATGCCGTGCAGATAATATATGGAAAGCATAAATCGAGATAGAAGGGCGACGATGACGATGAAGAAGTCTGCATCCTCTCTGCTCGATTCCCATATTCATCAAATAGATTCAACTATCGCATATGTGCCTCTTTTCTCTCTTGGCTTTTATGTATTTTTTTTTAAATATTGTTTAAATCTTGCTTATGTGTGCTTACGCTGCATCATAAAATTGCGATTTCCTCTATCTATTATTTTTTTGACAATTAAGAAATCAAATTTAATTTGAGTGATAGTCAAATTCATATATTTTCATTCCATATTTAGAAATAATTTGAATTGAATTATGAAATTTTTATGCATATTGTTACATACTCATTTTTTATATGTATATCATGTAAAAATCTTAGTTGTGTAGTTTTATTTATTTGTGCCATATTTTATTGAACAAAAAAATGTACAGATATATAACATCTTTTATGATAATCAATAAATTATTTTTTATCGTTATAGCATTACGGAAATGAAAAGTCATAAAAAAACTGACACTTAATAAAAATTCCAAACGAAAGCGAGCGCCTTTGAGTATTTCCGTCGCTTTCAAGGTTTCAAACTTTGTTGGAACCCTAGCGTTTGATGGTAACAATGCACAATCTATGAGAAAGAAAATAAATTTCAATGTGTTACGAGCATTTGGAAGCTCGGAGTGGAGATTCCGGAGTCAGTCGGTTCTGTGTTGTCGCGAATGGCGAAGACCCGCCTATATCTATCGTGTCCGGCGTTGGGGTAATTAAATTATCGGGACTTGATCTCTTCCTGCGCACCTGCCTCTGCACCTCGTTCTCTCGTCCTCTTCCTTCCGAATCTCGGCGAAATATACAGTCGGCGCAACCACTCGAACGTATTTGTCCGAACGTGTCAGTTTTCGAATTGATCACAGAAGAGTGCCCTTAGACGGCGTAATGAAACTAATTCCTTGATTGCCGCCTGACGCAATATCCGCTCGTTAACGCCGATTTCTGAATTTCCACGTTCCTGGTATTTTCGATTGGACGCGTAACTACGAGTGCTGCCGTATAAACCGACGAGTCATAATTCCATTTTGGCCGACGCGGCGAACTCGTTTCCCTCGTGAGGCAGGAAAGTTGAATCGTCGGTCAAAGAACATTTATTTAATTTTCAGAATTTAGTTAATCTTCCTTTAGCTCTCTCGCACGAAATGCAGATTAATAATACAGTAATTTTATGGCGATAATTGTTTTTATAATTGATTTACTTAGTTATCCAGTAAACCTATATGAATTTAAGGTTATAATAATATATAATTATTCACAATTTATATAAACTTAGTTGACAATTAATAATTTTTCAAATAATTCTCTTAAAAATTAAAATTGTATTCATATTTTATATCAAGTTTTGAAGTGTAATTAAAAGGTTTATGAGATTCATCTAGATAATTCTAATTGATTACTTATTTTTACACTATACAATTATTCGAAATATGTAAAATAAATTATGCAAAAAGAAAAAATGTGATATTGTTTGTATTTTGTAGGCAGAGATTTGAAGTATAATTAACGCTCAGACCCTGTGTACATTTAAATGTCGACTACATCGAATTTAAATGTATCACTCGCTGAAATTTATTCAGTTTTATCAATATCGTTTGAGAACAGATAATAATGTAGAGGAAGCTCGGGAAAAATGGATAAAAGGTATTCGCCCTAAAGTAAAGCGAATAACTTTTATTTTCGCATATCTATCTGAGATTGCGCTATGAGTGTCTAACACTGGAAGGAACCAGCGACGCTATAAAAATACGAATCAACATATGATTGCATTCGTTTGTGTTTAATAGAAACATATAGAAAATTGAGTGTTTTCTTGCAATTTTTCCTTAGGTAGCTTAATTACACTACACAGTGTAAAAAATAGTCAAAATTGTCGAAAAAAGATTTTAATATAAATTTATAAAACTTATTAAAACATCCTTAGTTGAATTAAAAAAAATTTATTTAACTATTTTGGTTTCATTAAAATTAGGTCTGAAGGGATAAAAAAAAGATGGTTGCGAATTATTCAATTATATTATTTAAATTAAATATTTTTAAACATAAAAAAATTTTTTAATTAAATATTTTTATGAGAACTCGAAATCACTTTTGACTCTCGAAATTTCAATAAAACAATAACATCCAATGATAGGACTAATGAGAGTAAATGGCGTAATAGCAAATATTTTTAACTATAGTTAATCGGTACATGGCTGCGTTCAGAGCTGTAAGTATGAATTCTTTCATTTTTAACCCTCCAACGATTTTTTTTCACTGTTTTTCTAGTCCAACCGGGTCACTAGTGCCTGATTGTGTTTTTTCAAAGGATTTTTAGCTCTAAAAAATCTGAAAAAATTCTGATATACTCTTTCAACATTTCAAAATACGATTTTACGATGATATGATCCGAAACGTTTTTTTCTCTATTTTTGTACATGCTCGAATTTGAGGCAGAATAATTCAAAATTGAAAATTCGCTTGGGTCTTTCAAGTCCCGATTGAACGGAGGGTTAAATTTTCGTAATGGAATTAGAATTTTAAATAGAATTAAAAATTATTATTTAAATTACACTCGAAAGTTAGACATCAACTTTTACCCGAATTTATTTTGATGATATCTCAGCAATTTTATATCTTCACGATCTTGATTAAGAGGACTGAATATACGAAAGATCTCTTGCTATCGCGACTCGTACCACGAAACTTATCCGTTTGTATACAGGGCAGCCATGTCCTTGCTGACTTCGATGTATGACTGGGCATTGTTAGCAGTGTCTCATCGGTTGTATGTGAAATTCACGTAAAAGTATGATCTTTAAGTGCCCATTGATGCTCGTAAAATTGTCAGAACGGGAACACATACCTCTTGCATTTTGATGCTGCTCGATGCAAGATTTTTTTATATATAGACACATTCTAAAGTGTTATCTACAATCTAGTATCTTTTTGTATTATATTTTTTTTTCAAAAGCAAGAGGCAGTATTGAACATTCTCTTTCTAATTCTCTTTAAAAAGTACAGTCTTTTATTTAACGAATTAAATTTTCCGATAAAGACTTATTCATCTCGACAGTCAGCGGTCTTTGCGGGTCTAATCGCGTACTGTTTTCACGTTAGGATTCGTTGGAAAGGACGGCATTTTCACGAGCGGCGCCTAATTAGGAGTTGAGAATGGCATGCAATCGCGATTATCGGACGGTCTGCGCGGAGCCCTACCCAGTTATTTTTAATTCAATCAACGTCGCGAGACTGCCGCCTGTCTCACGCTGTGTCGTGAATGGTCGTCGAGACGGATTTGAATACGCACATGCCAAATGCTGTGCGCGGGAGATTCGCGGAGGTTCTCTCTCGTCGGGCCATCGATCCGTTTGTCCGGCTCGCTTGGGATCCCGCGGCAATAAATAAGGGGAGACGAGACGAGCAGAGCGGGACGACAGTCGCGATGTCGCGCGGAATGCATCGGCTTCTGTCAAACGGGTGCAGAGACGAAGACGACCATGACGACGACGACCATGACGACGACGACGACGAGGAATTGTTGAATGCACCGGGCGAAACGCTGATCCCAGTCTAGATTGCATTAAGGCTTTTCCAAAATGAGCGATTCCGAGACTTCGGAACTTTCTTTCCATCTCTCTCTGCCTGACCTCTCTCCTCTCCTTCTGTCTTTAGCCTTCTCTCTAGATGGACCATTCTCTACTCGACTACTAACGACTCCCAAATGCGGACAACTGAAACTCCGACGCCTCTCTCGTGGTCATCCGGACTCAATTGACCCGAGGATGCGGTGCCAAAATAGCGACACTGGTAAAAAAATGCCTTTTTTGAACTGAATTTCAACGAAACTGAAATTTCAACGAAACGCTGATATTGCTTTTCCGTTTTATGCGAGATTGAAATTTAGAGGATTTTTTTACTATCTACTTTTTATATGTGAAATACAGAATATATTGAAAAACGTTCAAAATAGAGAAAATAGTTTTTTAAAGCACAATTGAAATAAGTTTGCACATTATTTCGTAAAAATACTAAGTTTTAATATTTAATTTTTTTTGTAATGATATAGTGGTTAAATAATAGCAAATAAGCTGATTTTAGTTATTTGTCGTCATTTCAACGTCAAAATGACGATAAATAACGTCAGCTTGTATAGCTTTGGGTATAGCTTTTAATCATATAATATTTAGCCAAGTGTTAAATTGCAATTTAAGTATTTTATGCGTAACTAAATTACGTATATTTTATATGTATACATGTACAATATATTGGATATTCCTTTTTTGTTTTATGCAAAATTGAAACTTAAAGGCATTTTTTTATTAGTTTTAAGTTACTTTTTACGTTTGAAACAGAAACTTTAATTCTAAAAGAATGGTTGTAATATCTGAAACCAAGTATTCTATAAGTTTTTATAATATAATATATTTCGGACAAATAATAGCAATACCTTGTTGTATCTTAGCATTTTTCTTATCAAAAAATAGCTATCGACCGCATAACTTCTTGTTGCATCTAGACGACTCGCGCGAGTAAGTTTTCGCGGGCACTGCGCTTTCTCGTTCTTTGTGGAGAAATAGCGGCCGGCGGGACTTATCTCGTTTAAGTTTCCCCGGTTACGTGGAATCGCGGATCGCGCCGCTTTGCCCTCACCGTTCTTACCCTCGAGCGTTTTGAGGGTGAAACTCGTTTCGTCCGCTTATATCCTCGAGAGCAAAGTGCCGCGGGGAGAATGTGCGTCTGTGTAAGCGCGCGTACGTGTGGAAGGGGGTGGCTCTGATGGGAGTTACGGGTGCCTGGTGAGCTGCTTGATGTCGGCCGATAGTTCATATGCCGAGTGTCATGGACTACGTGACCGGTTTGACAAAAGTTGGCTTGAAAATTCGGAGACGCGCGCATTTATTTCGTGGCCCATTCCCCACGAGATTATACTCTTTGCACGCGTTTTCCTTTATCCCCTTCTCTATCTTTCTACAAAATAGCTCGATCGAACCGAGTATGTATGGAAATTGAATATAAATTGTTGGAGACGCAATTTCAATTTCCTGCTATTATCCATCACCTTCGTAAAAGCCTGTCTTTTGTATTTTCAAGGAAGTCTTTTCTTGCATTATTATGTTTACATCTCATCTTAGTTTTTACATCACATGTCATCGTTGTCTTTATTTAATACAAATGCATCTTATATTATTTGGATGAATTCTGAATCTCAAATTCTGCATTTATAATTCTTTAGGAGAAAGAAGTTTCCCTTTATTCTCCCTTTATTTTCTTCATTCCTTTTGGAAGGATGAATTAAGTCGTCGATGATGATGCCGCAGAACCACGGCTAAATTATTTTAATTTTACGTCCGCATTCAATGGCCGTTCCTTAGTGGGCTATTCTTTTCGTATAATTGCAGTTTTAATCCGCCCAGCAAACCGGGAAACCTAGTTTCGCCGGGGCATTTTGCTAATCCTTCTCTCCCCTTCGCTTTCACTCTTCTTGAATTACTAACGATTTTTGCTCACTATGAGAAATTAGAGATCGGATGCAAAATTAGCCATAAAAATTCTGTATTAAAAATTCTGTATTAAAAATTTATTTTGAACAAATTTTGCGATAATAACTACAATCTGAATTAGTGGATATAGTCATTGATTATCCAGTGGCATATTCAGCATTGATATCAGTGATTGTCCAATAATTCGGATTTAGAGAGAACATGAAATCAACAATAGGAAAAGTTTACGAAATGTTGATTATAAAATTAATTATGTTGAATAATTATTTATATAATGATTAAATATATGTAATAAATGGAAATATGTGTGTGTGTACACATAATATATATATAATATATAGAATAATTTTCAATTGTTTACTGTGAATTTATCTTGACACGAAGAAATTAAAATTCAAGAAAATTTATTACATCAAAAAGAAAAAAGAGGAAAATTAATAAAAGATAAATGCAAATGAGATACTTTATGTTTGTTAAAATACTTGTATTGTCTTTATTATTTAATTGAAAGCTGTATACAGATACAAATTGTATTTCGTGTTACCGCAAGTTAGGGAGCTAAATGCGTCGTCTAGACGGATTGTACTCTCGTTTCCGCATGCGGTTAAGATATTTTCACGGGTGCCAACGTATCGTTCGTCCATTGAAGTTTACCTTCCGCGCCGGATCCGGATTTGATTAATTACCCGGAAGCGTGAGAGTTGTTACCACGGCAAGCCGCTTACACTCGACTTTCGATCCTAAAACTTTGTTTCACTGTAGCAGCGAGTATCTAACAGTTTGCAGTGCCACGACGTAAATCGCGGCGATAGTTATCAGTAATTGTTGGTGTTAGTTATTTATTGCATGTTTGGAACTAATTGGAAAATATAAAGTTTAAAACAAAGAGAGAGGAGAAAGAGATGGGGAGAGGGAGAGAAAGAGAAAGAGAGAGAGAGAGAGAGAGAGAGAGAACTCATTTATTTAAGTCTCTCTGAATAAATTTTCCCAAACCGTATTCTTAAGAATAGAAATACAAAAACATGTGCATATAAATTCAATTAAATTTTTACAAAATTAACGAGTGGCGAAGAACATAAAAAGAAACAAATAAAAAATTATAAGGAAATAGAAAACAGAGAATTATTAGGTAAAATAGAAGATACATAGAAAAAAGTATAAATATTATAATTATGAATAATTATGAAATATATTATATATATATATATATATATATATATA
>NW_017305616.1:75504-99826 GCF_001594115.1 Trachymyrmex septentrionalis
CTGATACAAAAAAATTTGGGGAGATAATCGAGTTTATTATGCTTAAATAGGTAAAATGAGAGATTGAGAGGAGAAGAAGGGGACAGAAAGTTTATGGAATACAAACTCATATTGATAACTATTTTCATTCTGTTCATACATATGTTATAAACTTATACTGCTCTTTTTTTAATATAGCGTAGAATATCAACTTTTAGTCTAACAACAATCGTCTTGGACGAACATTACATAGCATGGCGTTTCGGCATTCTAGAAGCATTGAGCCATTGTAGAAATGAAAAATTCGTATTAAACTTCTGGAGAATTTAACCAATGCGAAATGCAAATATGCAAAGGTGCGCCGCAACAATCTCTGCCTTCTCGTAATAGTACTCCCGTCGAACAATCACGTCTCTCATCACATTTACGTTTGGTTTTACATCCTTGTAATCCGCGAGCAATTAACCTCCTCAGCTCCTATTCTGTCCTACCAACCAAGAGCCCTCCTCCTTCGCGTACGATTTTTCTTCGCGCTAATCCGGTTACTTCGATCGCAGATCTTTCTGGCTTTTCCTCGGCGCCTCCTCCATACCGGGGATTGATAATTCAATTAGACGGTTCACACAGTTGATTTAACTACCAGGTCTTTCCGTGCTGCCGCTCTCCGGCATTGGGATTCACAATTCAATTAGAAGTTAAACGCCGGTAGCTCTGTACAAGGTATCCGAGTTATCCTCTACAACTCTGCGGCGCACTCACCCTCTTCGCCGCCTTTTCCCTCTTTCCTTTTCTTCCTTCTCTCTCTCTCTCTCTCTCTCTCTCTCTCTGTCTGTGGAGTGGAGGCGAATCGATCTCACAATCTGGCTCTCTGTGCATCTTCGTTTTACTCTAATAAAGTATACAGTTTGAATAAAAATAATAGGGCATAGTATTACTTGAAAGAAACTCGTTCTTAATTGTGTGTCGCTCTGATTGTTCCATCGTCGTATCGATCTCTTCCATTAAGATTCTCCTACGACTCGATTATTTTTTTAGCTACGTTTAGTTCGAACGCTCACACACTGTAAATTTCATTCTATATATGATTGCTCATTACGTGCAGAAAAACGTGGAAGAAAAACAGAATGAAGCTTACAACATGTGAACGTTCGAACCAAACGCAGTCTTTGTTCTGCAATTGTATTTCGTTTTGTTTTATACTTGTCATAGAAAAGTTTCGAGTTCTTGCGTTGAATCAAATGTCATAAGAATTGAGAATCACAGTTTCGATAACATCGTTCTTTTATTACTAAATTTTATTTTATTAGTTTTATTTGTTTTACTATTGCAATTGTAAGATTAAAGAGGAAATAAGGGAAACTTTAATATTCAAATACGAAGTAAAAATTAAAAAGAACATTTAATTTGTGACAATTTTATTATTTATTTGAAAAAATAATATTTGTATCGCGTCTGAAAGTAATACTGTTCAAAGCATGCATATCATACATAGCATAAAATTACTTTTACTATTACCATCCCTGAAAAGAGGATATAAAAAAATAAGTGGCTGTTTGCGGGTAGCTACTTTATATGCTTCGACAGGCTTCATTATGTGCCTGAATTTATTCCTTTTTGAATTTAATTTGGTAGGCATTACCACAATCTATAAATCAACGAACATTCCCAGACGCACTTTTAACACCACTTTGCGGTCGGCCAGTTTTGCGATTAGCACGCTGAAAACATGTATGAAGTTTGACCAGACGGGGTTTAAACGGACCCGACGCGATACGACGCGCATTGGGATTTATCTTAATGAAGTTTTCGGATTTGTGATCATGCATTCTTCGCACTGTGACTTAGATTTAGCGGCATTCGTTCATTCGGCAGGGCTTGTGATGCGTGTTTTGCAGAGTTCCCTTGTAACGAATGACATTTAACTGTGTCGTTGCGGAATTCTCTGAGAGCAACGCGCAAGCCATCGTCGATCGTAAACATCGGAATGTTGAAATTGATCGATAATTTACCGTCGATTGTCTTTTAGCAACGCAAAAGTCTGGCGATAGGAATGTGCATTTTTCATTTATCTTGGCATGCCACGTTGGCATTTTTTAAACGTTGTTCTGTACAATTGCGTGCTTTGTGTTGAAATTTATATGACGGTTTATCTATACGATGATAATATAAAATTATAACCATGTTGATCTATCGGAAATTTCCATAAATTCCATAAATTGTCAAAAATTAAATGAACTAAGTTTTGTGCTCATTTGTATTTTACTAATTAAAAATAATTTTAGTGAAATAATAATATTGCTTCTTTTCTTTAAAAGTAGCACAAAAAAATTAAATTTAAAAAAAAATTAAAAACCTATTTTTTAGTTTGATAGAAAATTATTGAATTAGTCAAATATTATCGGCAAAAAATGTATAATTCTTAATATGATCACAAATGCTTTTTTGCATTTTCGTTTTACAGTTTTTACAAAATTACTGTTAATTATAATGATTCTGATATATTTAACCATTCTTTCTAAGTTGTGAAGTTTCTGACGATTTTTTATGAAGTTAAATTAGTTCATTTTTGATGATTGCTGAGTGCAATGTTTACTGGGTTCATTGATGGTAACTCGAAAAACACATTTTTAATTTATCACTTTTAAAGTGAAGGAGCGATATAAGTTTTTTATTTCTTTTTTGAAAAAGTAAGAAAGCATAGTATTATAATTTTATTTGCTTAATTTTTTGTTACATCTCGCAAACTGATTTTATTGATTTGCGAATACTTGATTTATTGATTTGTGCAGTTTTTGATGAATTTTTTAAGTAACACCAAGCAAAATGTAAGTGTTAGTCACATATGTTAAATAACTTGGTTACGTTGATTATAGAATAGAGCATTTGTACGAATATCTAGAGATGCACATTTTATAAGGACTTTGAAGTTGAGACTGGTGCATGTTCCCGACATTTACGACAGCATAAAAGAGAACTTTCGGCTAAATTACAAAATATCTTTTGAGACCCGTATTTCACGCTTCTGTAGGTCATGGTACAAAAGATAACAAAAAGTATTTTTTGTGAAAAATGTCATGAAAAAAAAAGCCTTCTGATTAAATACTGCGTTTGTCCTTGCGTTGTGTGAATAATGTAGAGTTTAACAGAATTTCACATAATATCACGAATATGTTTTTGCGAAGTGAAACATGAAGTCGTTGCAAATTCGTTATCATAAACTCGTTATAAAATAACTCTTGATTTTTATTTTAATTGATTTCTTTAATCGCTTAAATTTTTCCTTTGAAGAGAATACTTTGAAATTTTACGTATATAATACAGATTTAAAAAAAATTTTTGTCCTTAAAATCTTATGCTCTTAAGGTATGACTTGTCGGAAAATTTCTCGTATTAAAAGTTCTCAGGGAAATTTGTCTGTAAGAAACTTTTAGATTCTCAGAGAATTTGATCCTTAAAAAATGAGGTATTTTCATATTTTATTTTTACTCTAGTGTCACTTTAAAGCAACCGCAATAATTCGATAATTTTACTAATATTAACGATTTCTCGCTAGATTCATTATTATATTGTGTTTGCGGTTATAAATGATCACGTTAATGGTCTTGATTTTCGCTTACCTGAATATGTTTGTTAGAAGTGATGTCGATGATAGTATGAGACACGCGTGGAAAGTAATGCACAATGCATCCGTGGAAATTGACAATCGAGTCCGGCGTGCACTTAATTATGCTTTACGTCACTGCAGACGCTTGTAACAAGGCGAGTTAATCAAAATCATTTGTGTCACTGCACAAATGGCTTTCATCTGCAAGCCTGTACAACCGGTTTATCGTCAATAGGAAACTTCCTGAAACACCGCGTGATTCGTCTGTGAAGCATGCTATTAATGGCCGGCGTGTCATATAAACAGAATTTGTAAATTAACAATGCGCTAGTAATGTAAATCACTAATTTTGTTCGAAAATAATTTTACTTTAAAATAATTTTACTATCTGTAAATATACTAAGAAAAATATCTGCTTGGATTAGTTGGAATTCTGAAGATGGATTAGTTAAAATTCTTAAAAATAGACGAATCATTTTCTGATTGAAATTACCAGAATTCTAGTTGAAATAAGCGGAATTTTGACTGATATAATCAGAATCTTCTGGTTTATTCGTTTTCAATCAAACATTTTTCTTATAGTGTAGGATATAATTGGAATAAATCTATTAAAACAAAAAGTATGTTCTTTTTATCGAGAGTTATTTAACATTAGTAAATGCAAAATTTTGAATAATTAAATTTTAAATATAGTTAGATTAAAATATAATATTCTATTAAATATAATACAGTTAGATTAAAATATAATATTCTATTTTCGTAATTTAATTAATTGAAATTGGATTTTCATAAATTAATCAATATGCTTTTACAATAATCATATTTCTTTACTTCTATAGATTTATTTTTTATTACTACACTGTACGCACTAGAACTTTTCATTTCGTTTTTATTTAATATCAAATATATATACTTATTATTTTACTTCAAATACAAGAAGTATACACTACAACGGCTATAAACAGACTTGTTAATGAAATAACCAATAAATGTTATTGATTCTGCATTAATAATGACACGTGTATTGTAATTTAATAAATTATATTTAACATTGCGCTTTTTTTTACACTTGTACTGTAATCTCTTGTTTAGGCTTAACTTGATCGAATTAAAATAAAATACGTGATCTAATTAGATTCGCGCTCGGAGCTTGTTTGTATATTTTCGAGATATTGTAAACATGCTCCAAGAGATGCATATGCAGATATAAATTTTCATGTAATATACATTTTAATAATGTTTTCAAGTATCGATGTTTGCAATTTTTAATGACAGCTTGATATCGTTATATTGTCGTTGCACAGTTTTTTTTATCATTTATAATACTGCACAATGACAATATAACTATAATGTCGTCAAGAGTTACAGAATCGGGGTATTGATTAGCTTAGCAAATAAATCCAAAGTATTACTCGCAATATGCGCTCCTTGACTGCCTTGGATATAAATTGTCGCCGGCAATTCGCTCCTGCTATCGATATTAATCGCGACGGACGCGTCGTCGCTAATTACGGTGATATTTGCATTAATGTGTAACTCAGCTCCGGCGTTACGCGGATGCAATCGACATCGCTAATCGTCCGTGAAAATACCGGTCTCTCACCTGCGACATATTTCACCAATCTTGACAGGTTGACGGATACGTCAACGAACTCGAACCGGTCTCTCTATTTGAAAAGATTTGACTAGATAGAAAGTATGACGGTTGTATAACTTCGTAATATCGAACTTGATATATTATCTTTTCGTATAGTAACAAGCAAACACCTGCGGCCTATTTCATAAATGATAGATGAGCCAATATATCAAATCAACGATCTGTCTATTTGAAGGAATTTAACGCCATGGCCGTAGGTACACGATAGCTAATTGTCGAATTTATTTATTTGTTTTATATTATTTATAAAATATATTCTATTTATTACAAAAGCATGTTGGTTAATTTACAAAAATCCTATGTAATTAATTAAATTAAAGAATAATATTATATTTTATGAATAATATTCATAAAAATATATGAATATAAATGTAAATATGAGCATATAGTATAAATATGAATATAAACATCGAATCACAGCGCCTTTGTTACAGTTTTTTTCACTCTGACAATTAAGATAATCTTTTTTTGCTATCAAATGTAATAATTATCTACGCTTGTTGTGATATACCTTATCAATTTTCTAATATAGACAGAGAGCTGTCAGAGTTCATGAATGTATCTGTCTAATTGTCATCAGATTACTGATCGTATATTTATCTGCTTTTTGTAGATTCTTTACTGCACCGTCGTCTAATATGCGTTCAACCAAATCGGCACCGTTATGATTTATGATACACACGCGTCTTTTGTCGCACCGTGAGAAATGCACGATGCGAACGTGCGCACGCAGATTGTACGCGTGACATCAAACCAAGAGATACAGCCGCACTTTTGTCTTTGATT
Organism: Trachymyrmex septentrionalis; assembly: GCF_001594115.1. Lineage (NCBI taxonomy): Eukaryota > Metazoa > Arthropoda > Insecta > Hymenoptera > Formicidae > Trachymyrmex > Trachymyrmex septentrionalis. The sequence continues at coordinate 81,531 of NW_017305616.1, forward strand.
CTTTAATATACGGGGTGTTCGGCGAGAAAACATCCATTAATTTAATCAGACGCGTAATATACTTGATACAAGTAGTATTAGATGATATTTCCGTAAAGATTCTTAATGAAAATCTCATTCACTATTTCTCATTGATTTATGTAGTGAGGAGAAATGAATATTTTAAGTAATTACGTTGCAAAAATAATTTTGCATTACAGAAAAAAAAGTTTTTAAAATCAGTTAAATAATTGAGAAAAATAATTTATAAATGTTAATATACATATATGTATATGTATGTCTTTCAAAAATTAATTTATGTTGATTATTTTACATCAAATAAATTTAAAAATTATTTAAATGTGGATTATATAAACAAAATTATTTTTAAATCATTGTCTTTCTTTTAATTGCTATGTGCCATTGTTATCCGCGTTACGTTAAAATTAATGGATTTAGTTAGGTACACCGTGTAGATTTGCTCCGTGTATCTGTTTGCTTGCTCGTTTGCGGGAAGAAATACGTGACTTTGTACAGTGTCGGCATCGCGTAGTCTGATGCGCATATAAGGCGCCATTGTCTTCGATGACTGGTGATATTATTTTGCTTCGAAGATCGGAGCCTCGCCGACGAGTCATGATCATCTTTGATTCCACTATCGATTGACTTAAATGCTCGAGCAAGAAAATAACCAATCAAAAGCGTTCCACTATCAACTGTAGTCTTCGAATTAGAATTTGCAATCCGTGATGTATCTAAAAATAATCATATTAAAAACATAATAAATATTTAACAAGAAAAAGTATAAATGAGGAGAGGATTACTTCGTAACGCAGCAAAAATTTTATAAATTGTTATGACAGTTCGATATTCTACATAAAATTAAATGATAAAAGCTATAATAAAATCGAATAGGACTATTATATGAATATTTGAATGATGGCTATTAACATAATCCATTCAAAAAAAGAGAACTAGTTAAAAATAAAAAAAGATGTGAGAGATTTTAACGAGATTTATTTACATCTCTAGATAATATAAAATATAATTACCTATCAATAATATTCGATTCGTATATGCACTGGCTTTTATTTTCTACAAATCAAATTAAATTATAAAATTAAATATCACTGGAGCGATGTAATATTATTTAATTATTATTTGAAAGCAGGGCAGTCAATGTAGCGAAAAAAGTAAGTGGTGTCGAATAATGTGTTTTCTTATTTGAAATGTAAGGTCTCGAATACAAAGTAGCGTTCTTAGAAACAATATTTCGTGTTAAATAGTCTCCGCGAGATATTCGAGAAAGCCTATTCTACGTGCTTGAGGCGTGCGACGAATTTCTCTTTGTGCATTCGGATTTATCGTTCGTAATCTCTCGCCGTAAAAACGCGCGGCGAAGTGAAAAACGGAAGTTTAAGGGTCCGATAAATCATAGTTTGGGGTTCTAAATTTCGGGTTTAGGATTTTGTGCGTTTGTGGTTGCGCATTACCTTTCCGGTGTTTTGTTACACGGAGGCAGCAGTTTGTTGAGGAGGGAAGGGAGGTACTCGTAAAGCGAACGTAAATTTTCAACGTTTAGGCCGACCGACAATCGATTATTACTTTGTGCTCGTGCTGATGCTCCAGCAAGAACGATAAACTACGAATGGTCCTCGCGAAGCGACGCCTTTTAAAGTGCTATAATTCATTCTCACCTTCTCTCTTCTCTCCCACTTAACTTCAAAATGCGTAACGTGCATCGGTTTAATCCAGCCATTATTTTTAATGCAAATTTCACGACAATTTTATTGCAAAGAATTTATCAGTTTAAAGTTTTGTACAAAGATGATAACACAATGGAAAGTACAGGAAATGTTTTACAAGATGAAAAAATCATTTATATTTCTGTTATGAATTTTATTTAATAATATCAGTTTTTAATACCATTACGTAAAACTATCGATAGTGAGCTAACATGCGATGAGAAAGGAATGGTCCGTTTGGAAAGAACAGATTCTGTTCTCTCCGAAGAAATCATGGTAAGGGGAATCGAAAACAGGTTTCTACATTCTAAGAGAACAGCGTGATTCGACTTCGTGGGTAGCTTCGGTCCTCCGAATCCGGGAGCTGAATGCAAGAGGGCTAGCCCTTATAATGAAGCGATAGAATGCGAAAAATATTCGAGCACGACAAGCTCGTACTTCTCGAAGAATCGTAAAAAAGCGGGATCACTGCCGAGTGAGAGAAAGAGGGTAGCTGCTACAAGTCAACAAAGTTTCTGAAAAGTGATTCACTGCTTTAGTAACAAATTTTCGCCAATACATTTAATAAATTACACTTACATCCAATAAATGTCTTCGTTTTTTTTAGGAATGATACGTAAAGGTATATTTTAACTTGTATACATGTATACATCATGTCTGTGTATTTATAATACTCACGTTTGGACTCGTTGAAATTATATGAATTATATCCTTACTCTCTAAATCAGTGAATAGTTACTAATTATCCAGTGGCATATTTGATAATCAGTGAAGTTCAACTAAAAAAGGAAGAATGTTTGAGAGCATTACATAACTAAAATATTGATATGTGCATGTTAATTTCAATCTTTCAATATTGTATTTATTGAATTTAAGCATAAAACAAGATTAGTTAGATCACATAATAAAGATTTAGGAATCTCACATTTAATTCACTGATCACTAGTGGTACACTTGGCACTAATATCAGTAATTATCCACTAATTCAGATTTAGAGAGTAAGTAACACTAAAGATTATAAATCGAATAAGAGCAAGAATTTTATTTTTGATAGAAGTGAATTTTAGTACTTAATAATATTCGTGTATATTGATTTACAAATACATTTTTTTTAAATTTTATAATCTGCGCGTTGATTCGGTTCGACTTGAAATACAATTATAAACTGAAAATAATATCACACACACAAATTATATTGATCGTTAATTTAATAAAGATCATAAAATCAATCATAAAACCGTCAATTTATTAAAGATTATAAAATCGATTATGCTTGATAAAGATATCGTAGATGGCCGTTTTATATTACGTTTTGGGATGTTGGGAAGCGTTCTCGTATTTCTCAAACAGATATCTACATTTCGCGCGAAAGAGAAAGATAGTTTCATCAAACAGAAGGTTGCCGAAGGTGATCGCGGATGACGAGCGACGTTCGCATGGGAGAGGGCAGGGTAGGGGTTTAGGGCCAACGGGGACGTGGAGGCATTCATAGAAGACGATTTGCGGACTGGGCCTTGGATCTTCGGTACCTTTTTACCCTTTTCCTGAGCAGCATCGCGGTCGGGAAGGACGAGGAGAAGTGGGGGACGGGAGACCGGAAGAACTGGAGAGTGTTATTAGCGAGTCGACCCTGGCGGCTGCCACGACGGACCACACACATCGTCGCGTCGCGAAAAGGGAGAAGCAGGAAGATAGCGAGAGGCGGAAAGAGATAGAAAGAGAAAGACAGACAGCGAGGAAGAATAGAAACGCGAAAGGAAGGGAGAAGAGACGATGTGAGAGATATAGAGGGAAGCGATGGAAAGAGAAAGCAGAAGACGATCATTCGTGATCGCTGCATAGTCCTGAACCTTGTTCCTTCCTTCCTTCCTACATTCGCGGCTGTTTTGAATACTGCGACCTAGTGGAATAATAATGATGAAATCATTAACGTATAATGCCAAATTAGTCCGAGGGATTTAGTTTAAATTTTCAATATTAATTTTTCAATATTATTTAGTTCAATATGATTTAGTTTAAATTTTAATAATATTTAAGTAGGTATTCAGCAATGTTTTTTTCGGTATTAAATATAAAAAAGAATGTTTATAGGAACTGTTACGTTCTTTGCATGATAAGTCAAATAGTTAAATAGTAAAAATTAAGATAAAAATATAAAATGTTAAAGAAGTTTAACACTAATTTTGTAATTCTATAAGTATTGATTTCTAAGTGCTTTGTCCACTCTAATAGTGTAAAATAGTATAATAAAATTTATATAAATGATTTATGTATCTGAACAAGAGAGATTGATTATATAAGATCTAATTATAAGATTTTAGAAATTATTATTGCGTGTGTCTGTGTTACTATTTTTTTTCTTTACGTAGATGGATAAATATAATCTTACAAGTAGTAGAAGACGTAATACGTGAAAATTTTCATAGATATTAGAAAAAACACTATTCAAAGAATTATTATGGAAGCTTAATCGTAACTATGTAAGGACGTAGACCTACTTGAGGCTCTCCGTGACAAAATGCTTCCTCGTGACGAAATGCCACCATGTGCGTGCCTACATGTGAAGATGTACCATTATGCACCCTTTTCACGGATGCCCGTTACGTTTTATGTCTTTATTCCGCGCCGCTGTCGATCAAGATGAAAGCGTTTATGTGACAAGATGCACGCGGGTCTTTTCCGCGAATTCTCGCCGCTTCTGATCCGTACTTTGATTGCTGCATCTGTAATTGCAGAGAAAGTGGCTGTAAATGGTTGATAATGAATGCTTGCGAAATTGTCCCCATGTCTTATAATGCGCCAAACTGGAGAATTATAATAAGAACGATGATCGCTGCGAGAAATTCAATTAAGTTAGGATAATATAAAAATATAGCATTTTACCGTCGTAACAGCAGATTCTCGAAAACTTAATAGAACATTAATTTGCTAAATGCTCTCTAAATCTGAATCAGTGGATAATCACTGATATCTGATATCATAGCCAAGTATGCCACTGATAATCAGTGAATGAAATGTGAGATCCCTAACCTAGCTAACCTTTATTACGTGATCTAACTAACCTTATTCGGTGCATAAATTTACTGAATATAGTATTGGAGAATATATTATTGAAGTTAACAATGCAAATATTAGTATTTTAAAATTATATAATAGTTTAATGGCTCAATAATTAAAAAAACAAGTTGAAAGAAAAAGGGCTACGAGCCAGAAATTTTACGTATAAACAAATTGATAGATAAGTAAAAAAATGTCTTAATAAATTAATTATGAACTTTAATAACATGTCGGCTAACAACAAACGTTTCGATCACGATCGGATCATTTTATCAATGCTTATAAAATATGTCTAAACGGTAAAAAAAAAAATATAACATAAATTTGATCGAAAATCAAAAATATACTTCGCATTGTGTAACTATATGATTGTTGATATCAATAAATTAAGATGGAGCTTCGTCTTGTTAGTCAAAATGAACAGTAACATATATAAAATATATATATTAGAATTTATCAGAAAAGTAAAAACTTATAATATAGTCGGTTAATCGCAAATGAAAATATACTTTCCAATATTAAGATATCTAACTATTGGTATCAATAATTAAAGAATCTTCATCTTGTCAGTAAAATTGTACAGCAAAACGTCGGCGTATGATTATACATTGGTGTCCAGAAAGGTATATAACGCATTACAGTTATAAATATAATATAATTATAAGAATGACAGAAATAATATAATCTGAGACAATACAATACTGATATAAGTGAAAGCTAAAAATGTACAATGTATCTAAATTTTTATGTATATTAAATTAAAATAATTAAATACTAGTTAAAATTAAATAAGAAAAATACCTTTCATAATTGTAGTTGAGAGTTCGTCTAAAAAAATTATTAAAAATATGAATAAAATATAATAGACAATGCGATGAAAGAAATCGATATCTCTTATCTCTTCGATGTTATTATACAAAATAAATTTAAAATGACTTTTAGAGAAGGAAGGTAAAGTTGATGTTAAAAAATAGTGAGATTAAAGAGGGGGAATAGATAGAAGGAACATAGGAGAGGGGATGTATATAGAGAGGGAAGAAAGATAATTATGAGAGAGGAAGGGATTATATGATTTGTGAGTAGGATTCTGGCAATAATTCAGTATCATTTTGTTTGTTCAGTATTTTAATTATATAATGCTCCAACTTTCTTTCTTTGTTAGTTGAACTTTACTGATTATCCAGTGCCAAGTCACTGGGTAATCAGTGATTATCCACTTATTTAAATTTAGAGAGTGCATTTTCAGATTTGTAGATTATAGGAGTCTCAGAGTTTTATAATTTTTCAGTTGAAAAATGTTCCTTCTTTCTGTATCTTTTTAGGAATTAAGTCTAATTGAAATTAACTAAAGATCGAAATATTATTATCGGTTTTATCTGTGAAATTTAATTCTCCAATTATTAGTTTACAATAAAAAGATTGTTTTATCGGATCCAGCTTTTTTTTTTTGTTAATTCTCTTAGGAACGTTAAAGTAGGATACAGTTTACCTACATTATTATTTATAACACCAACACATATATTTCCATCCAATTGACTCGCACAGTAATAACCACGAAACGGTGCCGGGTGTACATTTGTCGAGCAGCACCGCAAAACCGCAGGGCAATGCAGGAAATTTTTGGTGAGGAGTATTACTAAGTAATTTGTTCTTTCTTCAGCCTCGCGTGGCACTGGTAGGACAAGGTGGATGGGTGAAAGACGGTCCACCGCGTTGCAATCCACCGCAATATAAGCTCCATTCTCTTGATGCGAAAGGAACTCGCGATCTTTCTCTTTCTCTCTTTTGAGGTGACCGCCAGGCAAATCCTTTTCTTCATTCCCTCACTCCTTTTCTCTTCGCGGCTCGCGGCCACCGACGATGAAGAGCAGGTAATTAAAGCAGACAATGTCTTACACGTGATATTAAGGATCCACAGAACCCCCCGCGTGGCGAGAAATGTGATAGTGAGCAATCGCAGGCTGGTTCCTTTATAATTCTAATGACATCAATATTTCTACGATAATCTATTTTTTAATTTGGAAATTACACGCACATCGCTCTTTCACTTCAAAAGTGACACAATTCAAAAAATTAAGTTTCCCAGAAAAGAGAAACAAAATTGTATCAATTTCACAAAAAAATTATTGACCAATCAAATAACATCGGCAAAAAAAATATTTTTAACGCGTCAAATGCCATTTTTATCATCTTCGTCTCTTTTTGAGTGACGTTTTGATAAAGTTGAGTTATGAAGTTAAGTTAGTTCACTTCTCATGATTGATAATATAATGTTTATCTGACTCATTATAGTAATAACTCGAAAATCACGTTTTACTTTTGGAGTAAAGAAGCAATATCCTCATAATTATATCTTGATTAATTATAAGAATTTAGTTGATCTTATTTTTCTTTCATCTATAGATTTATTTCGGTAAAAAAAAATTTATTCTTTCACTTTTACAATGGAACTTGCGTGCTGAAATATTTCCGTACATTAATTTAAAAGAATTTTGGGGCACAATTGATATTTTCTATTACACACATAAAAATTCAACTTGTCAAGTAATTTTGTTGTACTTTCTAAAATTTTTTCCTGCCAAAATATTGAGATCTCTGTCGACCCCACGCCACTAATCGCGGGGTTAAAGCAAATTCTATTTAAAAGCGCCCGTAAAACAAGAGTACAAAAAAATGCTTGGATGCTTGCTGAGCCTGGAAGCTCGCTGATATTTTTGCACGCAACGTTGTAAATGGTTAAAGAATATCTCGTATGTAGCCCGCGGGGCAATCGCGGTAACTTTGTTGCTGGCTGCAACCTTCGTTATCAGTGTCTTCTCCCTTCCTTTTGCACAATTCTTCAGACGCTCTTTCTTCCGCATTTACCTTTGTCCTCTGTGATGTAATTTCTTCGTTTACTTTATTCTTTCGCTTAAGGCTGTTCACAAGCTTTCGCAGATTTCGCCAAATTTCTCGCTCTGCTTCGTGTTACAAAGTAAAACTACGTTCTATGAATCTCTTCTCTTCTTCTGTCGTATATATCTAAGCTTTTGCTTCGTGGAATCAATAATGCAATAATTGTTAAATGTATAGCATGAATTTTTACTCGATAATCTAGAAATACCTATAATAATTATGTTTCAGTAAATTATTTATATATATTTACATATATAAAATTAGGAGATACCTAAATATAATATTAGATTTTTCTTTATTTTATTTTATTCTTCCTTATCATAAGAAATTGCGAAATCGTGCAAAAATTTATTCTTTTATAAAAAATATTTAAAAATGCATCTTAAATTTTTTATCTGGATAATTTCATTTATATATTGCCATAAATATACATAAGAAAAGTTGATAAATTTTGAAATTAGTTAATATCATATATTTGGTGTTTATTTACCTATTTAATTACCTAAAAAGAACCTGATTTATCGGGAAGTGGTAATGTAACGTGGATAAATTGCGAAAAACTCAAGAACGGCAAAGTCACGCTTCACTAGTAAATCTCTCGCTACTATTAGAGATCAGCCATTAAGATCCGAATGTCCTGAACGACATCGCTCCTTGCATTTAGATCGGAATCGTTCGAGCTTGCGGAATATTTCGGAGCGAATAGACTCGTTCGAAGGCAAGACGAAGTTTCCTCCATTTCTCTTAAAAAAGGCGCAAGGCGATATTTGTATTCGATATTAGATTATAGAATAATAGAACGATGGAAGAAATAAAAAAAAACATTTAATCGAATAATAGAGTTTCCAAAACATCTACTTGCATATATCTTATAAAATTTGTTTCATATCTTATAAAACGCATATATCTTAAACAATGTGTTCGATTCGTATCAAGTGTTTCGTTTTTTTAATTTTGGATACAATAGAATAGTAGCAAGCATATGAGAGAGGTATAACACAGGCTAGTGGCCTAAGAAGAAGAAGAATCACAGAATAGTGAATTCTTATAATATATTTACAATTAGTATTACACATGAGCACAGCTCAGATATATCGCGACCCGCTTTTGAGAGTACAGGGGTTAAAGCCTCGTCGCTGTCTTCGTGTTTCTCCTTTTTCCTCGGACTTGCACGTCGGCATATTTCGGCTATACGTATATATTCGGAATACGAGAGTCTGGCCTTATAACCCTTCGCACACCGTATGGAAGAGTGATTGGGAATGTCGCCGCGGAATCTCGTTTGCGTGCGCGAAACGCGCTTCCCAGGGAGGACCGTTTCGCGGAACGAATTTGATTTAACTCGATGTTGGCTCGCGCTTTATGGGTCCCCGGCGAGCTTTCGGGGATAAAGCCGGATAAGAGAGCGGCCGCAATGGCGCATCCGCGCGTTTTGGAACCTTGCGCGCCAGGTTCCCATTTAGAATACTAATTTCGAATTTTTCAAATTATCGTGCAATTTCTGTTTGAATAAATGGTATAAAATATAAATTATTCTTATAAAGAATTATTTATACTAAAATAACATTAATCGTTATTTAAAAAGATGGTATATTGTTTTACTTTTTAAAAGAAATATCCATATAAATCTTTCCTTAAATATTTTTCTTTTAAATAAAATTCTAGAAATATAACAAAGAATAATAATATATAAAATAGATTCATTAGATTTATTGATTTACAATAATCGCGTACTGATATATCCATAGAATATTGCAAATACGCCACTGCTTATCGTTTGGAATGGGGCGGCGGTTGCTCCGATGATGCTTCTTAATGCGAATTCTGGCTGTCCTCTGTTGGACTACCGTCGCAAACGAAATAACGCTGTAATGGAATGGCGGGGAGGAAATAATAAAAAGAAAAATGGTTGGTTTCTTCTCGCTTATCTCACGGCCCGTGCGTTCCGATAACTCGCCGGCCAATTCATTACGCCGGACCGCGCGTTGGTCCTTTGATGTCGAGAATCGTGTAGAACAGGACTTGCATTTTTTGCTCGTGCTTGGCTTTCGTCGGAACACGAATTTAAGGGAACAAATGTGACCTTGATCGCGGAATTGTCGCTTTAATTCCCCAATGCTAACAACACTAAAGCAATTCTTATACGGTATTTAACTGATGTGAATACACATACAGGAAATCTCTAGATTCTGTAGGACTCTTATATAGCATATAAATAGTATATTAAAATAAATTTAATATACGTATTCTCAAGCTGAAGGACATTAATACGAAATTATGATATACTCAAAAATTTACTTGCCTCCTTTCGAATCAGATTTCTCTCTTTCTTTGTTGTAATACTTATTTGAATGAAACTTAAGGAAAAATATGTTATAAAAGAAATATTTTGTAATAACTTTTCTATTACTTCTTTTGTCATAAATATATATAAATGAAACGCAATGCCAACTTGCCTCGGTGCCAACAAGTCCCGGTTTCTCTTATATACAATATGTAATCAACAAGTATATACAATAGTAATCAAGATTACTATTGACATGAATTTTGCACCTTCTTTTCATCGCTTCTACTTTTATCCTGTCCCATATTTATCGTTTTTATGTCTTCTGTTTTGAATATATTTTATTAATTTATACGTACACATATTTCTGTATGTAAATTTTATCGATATGCAATATTTTGATTTATGTTAAATACTTGTAACACACACACACACACACACACACACACACACACACATCTTTGTCTCGTCTTTTTCGAAAAACAGGTTATTCTAAATTATGCATTTAATAACAAATGCTAAAAACACAATTAATAATTAACATCTCTCTTTCATTTTATTTCCTCTTTTGCTTTTTATCTTATTTGTGCAAAATTCACATCGTGCGTGATACCAGAACATCGTTGCGACGCCATTTGAACAGCGACCGAGCGTATATTAATGGTCGCGCTCGCGAGCTCGCGCTGTTTTTGCCATCCGTAACATCGTATGCACCCGGCGAGATGCATACGCTACGTGCAGCCTCCGGGCCCCGCGTTGCAACTTCATTCCCGTCATTAAGTCGCGTTGTCTTTTTATTTTTGCGCCCGTTATTTCGTGTCCCGCAGCCGGTTCTTGCTCCGCGCTTAAGAGGCGTCGCATCGATGTGTAAATAGGTGATCATTTCGATCGTTTAATTAGAGCTGCGTTAGAGTGCGGCGTTAATAATGGCAGTATTAATGGTTCAGTTAAATTTATGAGATAGTAAACAATTATCTGTCGTCTTACCATTTTTTTTCAATCGATTTATCTTTGGTGTGCGCTAATTAAACACACAGTATACATAATTAAATACATAATATTATTACTTTGGTTTGTAATGATTTTAATTCTTGTTGTATGTATGATTTAAAAAAAATTTAATTTGCTAAAATATTGAAATAATCTAATTTATATCCAAACACTGATATGATTTTATATATCGACATTTTTAATTAAGCTTGAAATTACATTGACAATTATATCTTTGATTGCGCGTATAAAGATATATTTTATATGATCGATATTGATATTTTTATATCCCTGTCTGTATATGTCGGTTTTACATCTCGATGTTTAAAGTTACATCAGACAATCACGAGCGTACAAACGCATATTTCACAGCGATATTTTATTATTGATAATTTTTACATTGATCATCGCGGTCGCATTTTTGTTACTACACTAAAAGTAAGATTCTCCAACGGTCGTTTGCAGATACATATTCGGGACCTTCTTCTTGCAAGATTACAGAACGACCCGGGGAGGTCATGCACGTGACACACGCGGGCGCGCAGACAGTGGTGGTCTCTGCCAATGGCCAAGCGATATTTCATAATTAGCTTTGAGGCCCATGCATATACGAGTGCATGCACGCAAGGTGCGCCCGCACGTCCTCCCTATCACGGCATGCCACGATGTTGTGCCCACACATCGCCGATTAAATGCCGTATTAACTCTGGAGCTCATCGTATTTTAGGCTCGTATGCGGGTGGGGGTGAATTCTGCGGAGAATCTTCTCTCGAAAAGGGGTTAAGACGTGGACTAAATAAAATATAACGTAAGGAAACGTGGAGAAGAAAATATGTTTGTAGCAATATTTTTATATTTTGAGAAATTTCAACATTAACGCAATATATTATACAATACTTGCAGAATTTAATTGAATGAAAATTTAGTTATTATTTGAAAAATTAATAACAAAATAAATGCAATATTGCTTAAGTGACTAAACAGTGACAATTAAGATGATCTTTTTCGTTACTTTGTACTTGAAAGTTTGAAAGCATTATTTTAATTATGAAGTATATATTATTTCTGAAGTATTTGAATGTCATCCTAATTTCGAGAAAATAAAAAAAAGCATAAAAATATGTAGTTTATATTTAATGTTAATTCTTTAATTGTTCTCTTTCACACTTCAAGCCTATAAATTATATTTTTTGAATGAATAGGATAAACCTTTGCGCATCTCCATTATAACTAGCCCTAGTCCCGATGGAGGGATGTCGTGGCGAAAAGATTGGAGCAATGGGATGAGGGGAAGAAGGGAGTCAGCAAGGATCTGCCGTCTCAGGGCATCGTCAAGTGATTTACGCGCGCGGATGTGGCATAGGTACGATAATTAAGCGAGAGAAGCCGCCTGTACCGCTTCGATCGGGCCTCTTTTCACTCCTCTCGGAGTTCTGCCGCGTGGGCGGTCTCTCATGGGGCCCCGTCCAAATTTGACACGCGTATCATAACCCTTCGCAACGCTGCTCGCCGCGATCGGTCATTAAAATATAATGTGCTAGCAGTGGGATATTTACGGTTGGAGAACATAGAGATGCTATTTCTACTCTTAGACGAAAAACATTTCAAGAATTGTTGTCAGTTATCACATTTTCTCATATTTTCCAGCAAATAAATCTGTGTTACGCCCGTAATCAGTTTTGTTCGTAGAACTTGTATCAGTGATTTAATACAAGATATTTCCGAGTTCATTACATTTCATTGTTTTTGTTTCATCTATTAATTTGAAAAAGGGAAAGGATTATGAAGTACTATCTTGTTTTATTGAAATAACTCAACAGATAACTGAAGAATCAATATTTGGAAGAAATTTCATTGTTGAATCTTAATTTTTCTTGATTTGAAATTTTATCAGTGCCAATTAATGCTTTTACTTGTAATATAATGGTTATGATGTATATCTTTAAATAATAATACTTGATAAAAAATAATCGAGAAAGAGACATGAGAATGAGTCATCGGTGGAGCTGAGAGCTCACATCGTGGCAATGTACTTTGTGCAGAAGAAAAAGCAGCAAACGATGAGAGATTATTATCGCGAGCCTCGAATGGGAGAAACATCATGGGGGAACTCGATAATAACGCACAGATGAATCTCGATGATCGTCGTCACGTTTCCTCATTTGTGCCGCCGTTGATTGTAACGCGGGCATCGCTTGAACGGGGCCCCGAAATCCGTGCCGGTCCCATTCCTTCGCGTCCAGGTAAGAACGTTGCGACGGCATCTCCTTCAATGGAATTCCATCGTCGAATTCCCGGCCGGCAATTTGCCAGTTGCATTCGAATTTCGCGAATTCCTAGCCAGTGTATCAGGATCCCATGCGCTAATCGTTGCGACCGATAGACATAAAAACATAGACATCGCATAGACGTACGGACCACCCCACCGTGACCATCGTTTATTGTTCGTCTGTACCATCTAGTGGGATATTTCAAATCGCCACGATGAGAATATCTCACGCGACAAATTTTTCTGACGAATAATCCGCACTTGAAGATAGGTAGATGTTCGAAAACTTCTTGAAAATATTTATAAGACTTTAGGCACAAGCAAGAGAGCAGTATATTAATATTTTCTCATTATTCTTACGATATATTTCGTCTGACAATTACTACTGTAAAGTCTAACCGTGTACTTTCTATTGTACATTCTGTTGTACATTCAATTGATTTTTGTATCAAGTCTCATTCAAATTGGCTAATTTGTTTTTGCTAGACAAACAGCAGACAGGCAGACAAATAAGCAAATATAAAGTTAGATAGAGCTAAATTATCGTAATCCAAATATTTATCGAATGAGAGTGAAACAGTAATATATGGCAGTATTTGATATTTGATATCTCGAAAACCACTGATAAATTATTAAGGAAAGGTTTTTAATATTTTCTATTCACATCTCGTTGAATGTATAGAAAGTACTTTTACTTTAAAAAGAATGATTCATAATGATATTATTCTATATGTTTCCAATTAACATATTGAATATAATCGATTTTTTGGTTTTAATGATGCTGATAAACATGCATATATCACAATCTATAAATAATTTATTGCGAAAAATATTTCCTCAGCCGGGATTCAAACTTGGATTTCTTGCATTTCGTGCGAACGTCCTAAGTCTTTTATAGATTATGGAGACTTAGTTATACTTAGTTCAGGAATATTTTTAGTTCCCAGTTTACATAACAATTTACAACCAAGATATTGTTTACACTCAAAGATGTGTTGGGCGCATTGCGATTTGTCATTGATTGGCTATTACGAACTGCTCGCAAATCGATCGAAAAGTACAGTAGAGAAATAAAAAAAATGCGAGGACAGGTTTAATCAGTTTTATGGCCGAATGTGCGCAAGATGAACGATCGGATTGTAGTTCGCGGGCGAAGTTCTGATTGGAATTGGATCAAACAAGACGGACGATCGATCACATGGCGTTGCTTTACGAGAGTCTGCACGATACTTAACTGGTGTCCGGCACGTGCATAGATATATAGTGCATATACAGGCAGACCGATCGACAACGGATTGGTATTATCCGCGTGCACACGTCGACAATTTATGAGAAGTCGATCTGATATTCGCGAGATGCACTCGATGCGAATTGAGCGCTATAGCTGTAATTTAGTCTAGTCCCTTTTAGTTAATCGGAAAAATGATTATTATTATACACATTTTGCAATTTTTATATATCGATATTGATTCATTAAATTTTTATTATCACGTATTATCATGCTAACCACGAATATGGATGTTTATACAACTAGTTTGCTTTATAATCACTGCAATGATTTCTTATTTTAATAGATTTTAATAGAAATTGCCTGCAAATTCTATTTTAAATAATTATTTCAAAGTTACAAGAAAAAAATACATATTTTAATTTTAAATTATTGATAAAAATACGTGTGAAAGTGATTAATTGTAGATATAAATAAATTTGCAATTTGTTAACGTTTTTATACCTTTTCTTTGAAACTATCGAATGTATTGGATTTATAGGCAACCATTATCGCAATTTTCGGATCTCGACGCGAAATATTTGCCAGGTAGCAAATTATCGCTTATCAATTTTGACGCAGCAGTTTCCAATGTGGAATCGTCGAAATTGGATAGCGATCATCGTAAAACGTGGCGTGAATTCTGCCGTTCGGTGATCATGCGAGTTTGTATTTTGCAAATGGATAACGTCACTGTTTCTTCGTCGGGTATCCTGAATTATACGACATCTACCGTATAGCATACATGTAGGTGCGAGGGGTAGTGTCAACAGCCTCGTAAAGCGCGGGACGTGATCGATCGGCTGCCTCGTTTGATCCAATACCAATCAGGGCCCGGAGAGCGAGCTGCAACATGGCCGCTCGTTTATCTTGCAGAATATTGTCCTGAATTTCTTGTACATACGCGCCGTGGTGCGGTGCGTTTTCCTTTTGAGCTTGAAAGTGTTTCGCTGGAGCTAATGAACGTCGTTTTTATATCGTCGCAATAAGATCGGCTCGTCCGGCCATGAAATCGGATTCGCCGGGCGGAGTAACGAAGTCGATTCTTCGGCCCGATGTCGAAGTAGCGCATTTACTACAATTCCCAGCACATTGACGCCCTCGTGAAACGGGGCCGTGATCGATGGATCGATATCTCATCGCGAAGTAATCATTCGCTTTACTGTTCGACTCGCTATATTAAAACGAAGAGCGTGTATATACTAAAGGCTTCATTTTGATCTAAAAGATTTTTTGATGGATGTAGACTAAAGAATGATTCTAGATTGTTTTTGTTAAAAATTATTTTTTATCGGAAGCAACTGTTGAAAATAAAATTTTCGATATTTATAATCAAAAACTTGAAACTTGTATGATACCTTACACGATAATTAATTCCTTTAAGATCCATATGAAGCAGAAAATTTTAAAAGTAAAGATTGAAAAAAATTAATAGTGACTTATTCATTACTTACTAAATTTATTGATTTCGTGAAATGTTATACCTAACATTTTATAATGTTAACAGCAGATATATATTCATACATACATCTATATAAAAATATCCAAAAATATCTTTTAATAAAAAAATGAGCTAGGGAAAATTTTGAGGGTTATTCTTATTAATCTTTTCCAAAATTTTATTTTGATGCACTAGATGAGCCACCCCGCGTGTGCGAAAGTATCAAGAGTCATTCAGGCTAATTCAGACTAAACCTAGCTTTTGCTAATGTTCTGTATTGCTCTTGACATTATCCTTCGGCGAATATCGCCTCCTGGCAAAAGTCGAGGAGATGTAGCTGGCACACCTGGCGGATTAAACGAGCAGGCATTTAGGTACTTCTTCGGATGTATCTCTTAGAGAATGTCCTAATGGTTCCCACTCAGCATGACGATCCCTCTGCGTTCTTCTTTCCCGCGCTTCTAGTCTCGCTCTTCCAGCCCACTTACACAAGTTGGATCCTCGAATCCTTCAGCCTCTCCAATGTTAAGTGGTATGGAGAGTTGTCTAAGGATTAGAGATCTGCCGAGGACTCACTCGAAACGGGTTCGAAAGTACAGGGCACATATATCCGCGCGATGCTGAGAAATAATGAGAAAAATGAGCCGGGTACTTCAAGAAAGACCAACGTGCAATTCTAAAATATAGGATAAATTGTCACATGTTGTACTTTGCGTTTTTTGATAGCAGGATCGAAGAGAGATCAACACTATCTATCTATTTTCTACTAATCAATATCTATCTACTATGTAGATTGTTATCTTTCGTCATTTTTATCTTGACATAAATTGATGAAAATGATAAGATGATAAATTTGAAAACTATTTAGTCCGGAAGGGATAATTTTCAATAAATAATATATGTCAGTTAATATGTATATAATAAAAATGATAAATGATGTTTTTGGATTTGTGAGTTCCTAGGAACTCACAAAAATAATACATATTTTTTTACAAAAAATAATTACTGTTTATTTAAAATTATTGATAGTTTACATTTATTGATATTACTTGTACTCGTATTCGTACTTCTCTCGCAATATTTCTCACTTACAATAACATGCATGCCCACAAAGATACTTATCAAATAAACACAGATTAAATAGCTAAAAAAGAAATGACGCGAAAAGGGTAAAAGCCTCGCAGGATAAAGATCGTATAACGTGCTCGAACACAGGGTAAATTGCAGCGGAAGTGTAACATGTCGAGTGCAACGTTCCAGAGCGGCGATATTTCAACGGCGCGTCTGACAAATGAGCGGCAATAGCTACTTGCTGCACAGCGAGCGACCGAGCGGTAACAACATTCTGCCGCGCAACCACCGCTGACGAGAGCGAATGATTTACCCAGTAATACCGATAGGTTGTTATGATCGATTCGTACATTAATGCCGGTTAGATGCACGCTCAGGGTCGGCTGCTACCGCGCGAGTGTACCTCATTGCGGTAATACATCTCTCGAGCCAAAAGATTGTACGTACTACAGCAGCATCTTTGTGGGATAATTATGATTTGTGACAGTCAAAACGAGCAGAGCTGAAGAAAGTTAAAAAGGCAGAAATAATGTTTTGAAACTTCAAAACTTATTTTATAGTTATTCTCCAGCTGTTTTGTGCTATAATTTGACTAATTATTTCAATATCCATATTTAAACCTAAATTTATATAAAGACTTATATTTTTGTCTGCTATTTGCAAAGTACTTTATCAGCTTATTGTATAATGCAGGAATGATGTTTTATATACGATCTTTTACTTTTATGAATGTCGTTTAGATGCGTATGAGAAAAATGGTAGCAAAAATCCACTGTAACTCAATATACTTTAACGCCATGTCTTTATAAAAAGAATGTTGGGTTACTAAAAGGGTTTAATGCATATAATTTGTATTATAGTGTAATAATTTTTATTCTTTCGTATAAGATCTATCGTGT
The DNA here is from genome assembly GCF_001594115.1 of Trachymyrmex septentrionalis. Classification (NCBI taxonomy): domain Eukaryota; kingdom Metazoa; phylum Arthropoda; class Insecta; order Hymenoptera; family Formicidae; genus Trachymyrmex; species Trachymyrmex septentrionalis. The sequence continues at coordinate 99,428 of NW_017305616.1, forward strand.
TATTGCGGCCCTGCGTCGCGACGGGCGTCCAATGCGCTTCTCTCGGTATTACACATCGACGTCGATGTTCTGAGGGAACCATCGTATATAAGCGTTGCATACGCCGATTGATGTTTGCGAGAGCACATACGTGCATAGAGAGGTACACGTATTTACAGAGCGGCTGAGAGAGGCGGTCCAATTTCGATGCCGATGTTCGATTTAACGCTGCAACATAGGTAGAGTCACTATATTGGGGAAGGGATAAGATATCGATACTTTGTATTCATATCGTTACAACAAAACAAGTGTCAACAATACATAGAAAGTATCAGTCAATAATAAAAAATAATTTATTTTTTATAATCAAAGAATATGCATATTTATTAAAAATTTATTTTATTAATATTTATATAAGAA
>NW_017305617.1:0-10981 GCF_001594115.1 Trachymyrmex septentrionalis
GAAAATATCTGACAAAATAAATTTATAATTCGCAATTGTATAATTATGGACATTCTAAAATTTTAGAGTTTTCTAGTTGACATTATCTTAATATTAATGAAAAATATAACTGATTATAAAAATTACATGTGTAAACAATCTAATATATTCTTTTTATCATGATAATCTGAATACTATTCAGACCCAGGTATTTTATCATCCGCAATCCATGAAATTAAATACATACATGTCTCTTGTTCTAAATAAATATAACCTATAAGTAGGCCCTCAAAGATACCGAGAAGTATACCACCAATCACATCTAATATGTAGTGTCTTCTCATCAGTAGTCTGGACATGCATACAGAAAAGGACCACGCTAACAAAGGTGGTGAATATATCAACGATATAGGCCACAGATTGAAGAAGAAATATACAACAAATGCAGAACGAGATGAATGTCCTGATGGAAAGGAATATTTATCAGGACCCAAAGAAAATGGATCGTCATTAGTGGTTGGTCGTCTTCTTCTCGTAACTGCTTTGAGCACAGCAATCACAATGATATCGAGCAATAATCCTGAAATGATTTTTTTTTATGTATCCTAATCAATCGATTTGAGAAACATAATCAATATACTATAAGTGAATCAATTTTAATAGAATTTTATTTGAATTTTACCTATTAGAAGATTCATTTGCATTTGATACAAGGATTTGGCATTAAAAACCCAAATTGAAATAAGAGATACTGCAAGCCAAGGTATACCGTGACATGATATCTGTAGACAGATAGAAAAAAAATTAATATTCGAGAAGCTTATAACAGTAGTCAATAAAGAAATAAATAATTATTTATACCTCCAATAATTTGTTATGCACTTTTAATTGTCTTAAAATCTATGATAACAGAATAATACAATAATTCCGAGCTTTGATTAAGTATCTTAATCTTTCATTAAGTATTAATTAAAGATGAATTTATAAAATTGTAATAGATAATTTATCATGCATCTTTATTAAATCAAAATCGATATACATCAAAGTCAATTTACATACAAAAAAATACATTTTTTTTGTAATATACAAATTTATAAACATAATATGATTTTGTTTCCTATTTTATTTAAATATTAATAAATGTTGATATTCGCTGTCATTATATTCGAAGTATGAATAAACACATTATTTTATTAAATAATACCTAATTTCTACAGGAATTTCTAGAAACACTACATAATTTCTATAGAAATTTAAGCTATAAATTCATGTTGTTCTTTTATGCTCCAAATATAAATAAAAATAATCTTTTATTAATTTATTATGCTAAAATGTAAGAAAGAATATACTGTAGAATATACGATGTCATAATTGACAATATTTTTTAATTGACAATATTCTTAAAATGCTAATTAATATGTAGAATAATACGTGTAATAAGTACATATATTTTCTAAAATTAACGCACCAAGTTATTTATAATTTTGAAGAACAAAAATAATAATTAACACAATATAAAAGAGTACCAATAAAACAAGAATATTAATAAAAAACACTTATATATTTAAAAAAATCGCTCGCAAAAGAAAGAAATAAACATTGATCCGGAAATAATTTGTTTCCGAATTATAACTACATATACGTTAAAAAAAAATTGTAATTGATTTTTTATTATTACAATAACCACTTATTTCATACTGTTTTAATTACATTCTAGACTAATTTAGCGTTATTCAGGATGCATTTGGAGGTATAGTCTTGGTATTTCTCTAGTAAGATAAAAAAAATGTTTTAAATAAAAGAAATTAAAAAATGAGGTATGCGGAACAGAATATGTTTCCGCGTGATGCATCTTGGGTAATGCCAAAATTGTCCAAAATGTAGTTATTTATGTTAACACATAATGAAATAAATTACGATTGTAAAAAATAAATTACAATTTCTAACATAAAAGTGGTTATAACGTGAAAACGATGTATTTCCGAATTGACCATTATATAGCTTTTTTTAGTATTACACTTTTTGTAGTATTGCGGGCGATTTCCGGACACCTGTATGAAATAAAGAATAACTCTAAATATGCATTATAATGCATGCACAAGTAAACTGCGTTATTTGAATACTCGAAATGAACGATACGTTTCTAATAGTCTCAGATTTGTTTTTGAAGTACGATTAATTTCTGAAGACATAATTATTCCTCGATAAACGTTGTTTTTTAGTTTAATGATTCTATTTACCTTTTATTGGCTACATTATATTTATATTTTAATTATTAATATTATTAAACATATTATATACATGTCGCGTTTATATATACATTCTAAATTCTTTTTAGTTACCATGTATACATCGTAATTTTCCGAGAAAAAAGCGTAGCATCCAATTTACACTCTTTGCGATACGTATACTATTTAGTCTTTCAAATATAATAATGTGAAATAATATTATATAAATCATATTTGCAAATTAAAAAACTTAACAGTTTAAAAGATTGTTAATAAAATATGATTTATGTAAATAATATAGATTATTATATTTATAAAAAAAACTATTAGTTAATTTATATGATCCTATTACAATAAACACTCATCAGAGATGCATGTTTTACTCTTTGATTTTCCAACCAAATATGAATGCTACTTGTCTGCGTAATGCTTTTATAGTCAAATAGGAATCCGCCACAGTAATATTTATTCATCATCTGAATCTATAAAAATGATAAATATGTAAAATCAGAACCTTAGCACAATTGGTTTTGTCAAAAGGTTTAATATAATAATAATTTAGAAAAATCGAATTTTAGAAACTGAAATCATTGCTTGGACTAGGAAATTGTCCATCTCCCGGCACTTCTAACTGTTTCAATTTTTTTTCGTATAGTATCAATTTTAATACAACACTTTTCTTAGCCATATATTACAGGTGAAATTAATTAAAAAGTTCTTTTATCATCATGTAACTTTTTCTGTATGACTGAAAACTGAAAACTGATAAAATTTGATAATTTCAGTAAAAAAAGTTTTTACTATACTTTTTACATTTCTGACTTACGAAAAAAAGTTACATAACCGATACTTTTGAAAAAATGAAAAATTGCACTCTTCCTAAAATTATTTAAAAAAGTCAGTTTAAGAAATTTTTTATTTTAAGAATTAATAAATTTAGACTATTGAACAAATACCAAAACATCCTTTGAACAAAAATGCCTTATATTAACGGCAGCTTTGAATTTTTTTGGATTCAATACGATCTATAACATGTGTAATCTTGTTTTTGCTAATATTTAATTTTTATATTACATTTGATAAATTATTACAAAAATAGCAGAGTAAAAACTTCTCTATATAATTTTCTGTATAACTTTTTCTGTTAACCAGTTTTATGTGATCAGGAGAAGTTAGACTTATTACAAACTGTTCAATATTTAAGATTTATCTTTACATGATATAAACAAAGCGAATAATTACCAGAATCTAATCTCCGTTGTTTCGATGATGATTCCCAAGTCGGAGAACTCTGCGTCGTAATACTTTGCACTCCACTGGACATTGGTACACTCCCACCGTCACTGGAAGTGCTTTGTCTGGGCCTGTATTCCACAATCGAAGAACTTTGTGTCGTAGTACTTGGTATTTCGCTAGATTCTGGTATCACTGGTACATTCTCATCGCCACTCAAACTGTGTTGTTCAGGCCTGTATTTACATGTTAAAAAAATTAAACTTATTACGTATTACTTAAAAAAAAAGAAAAATGCTATAAAATACACAATATTTTAAATTCAAAGAATACATCCTATTGAGGGTCTTATCAAATCTAAATTTACATTTTTTGAAGTCAATATTGACATTATCAATTCGATAATATTTACATTTTTAATTCATTTTGCTTTATGTTTGTATAAAATTAAAGTTTTTGAAATTATATATTGAAATATAATGCCGCAGAAACATAATAACATAATGTAATATGCAAATGTTAACACATATACTAGCTAGGATATGTGATTATAAATACGGTACTTAAAGCAATTCAAATTGAACAAAGAAGTTAATTCCTTGTTATTTTACAATTTTTATATTAACTAGTGAGAAACTATTTAATTAAGATAAATGAGTGACCGTTTATTGGAATTAATTCAGATAGTAAACATATTGCACATTATACATGGATGCTAAATGCGTACCAGTATTTTGTTACATACGAATTAACCGCAATCGTCGCGATACGTTTATCAGCGATATCTTCTTTGCACTTACATACATTCATTATTGAATCAATTATCACAAATTTCGTATGCAATATATAAGCAGAAAATATTGGCATTTACAATACATTTTGCTTATATTCAGCATACAAAAAATATAATGACGATATTATGTAAAAAATTTTTAAAATTTGTAAAATTAAAAAAAATTTGAATATTCTGTGATTTATGAAATTTTTTTTTAAATCACGCGAAACATAGTTTACAATTGATTACATTTATTATAACATAATATAAATTATACTTTTATTAGAAGTTATATTTAATTTTGATATATCATTTAATATAAGAAAAGTGAATTATTCAACAATGTGTATTTCTTGAATCTCATACCTTTCCGTTTGATGTGATATTTGCGTTGCAGCTTCTCGCCTTTTTTCTCTTAAAATTTTCAATTTGTTTTGTAGATTTTCTGTTTTATCTTTTCTGTGACTCTGATGTACACTGTTATTAAAAAAATGTTTCGGAATAAATTGAAAATAAAATTAGAAATTATTTAAACGTTAAATACGAAGCGCTCTTACAGTTCCGAGTGTTAAGATGTTGAACTAACATTCATTAAAATTAAAATTAAATTAAATTAATTTATTTCAGAAATATATATATATATAAATTGAGAGCCGATAAATTATCGGATATTCACACAAATTCATTCTGATAATCCCCCCCAAATTTTCCCAAATCTTAAAAATTGTAATAAACTTATTGCGAAAAAAAGAACTAACAGCGCTTCGTATTTAATGTTTGAATATTTGAGTTCCATTTCCAATCAGATCTTAGAAATTATTTATTTGAGTTTATTTGAGTAAATCGATTAAGTAAAAAGTAACACCAATTGTAAAATTATAAATGTTAAACTAAAATACATAAAGGAAGGGTCCCGTTTGTCTACAAAACGATTATCTATACTTTTAAATATACATGTATTTTAAATAATAAAAAGTTATATTTTCCTCAAGAAGTTCTTTACAGGTTTTAAGATGCTAGTAGCATGAAATTAAAGTTTCTATTTAAATTTGGGGGGTTATTATAATATTTCACATTAACTATGTGTTGAAATCCGAAAGTAATTGTTGCAATCATTTCTAAAATGATTTCATTTAGAGTACATACGTATTCATATGTCTAATTTTGATCGTAATTGGCGCTTCTTCGTGTTTAATTGCTTTGTGATTATATTACTATTTGTAAAATGTTTATTATAAGATGTATTTTGGAGGAACAAAACCGAAGTCAGACCAACAATCGCCATTACTTTCAGATTATTATGAAGTTATAGAAATAAAACAAGTAAAACGTAATTAACTTTTGAATATGTTTAAAAAATATCTGTTCCATACTTATGCTTATCCATGTAGTGTTGGTACATCTCCTGCAAATTGTCGAGTGACAATTGAGTATCTTCTTCTAAATTTGTTGAAAACTCACATTCAGAGCAGGTTGCTAAAGTTCTATTCGTTATTTTGTAGTCTTGAAGTATCCTTTGTATAGTTCGATCATATCTTACTTCATTGTATATCTCATGTTTCGGTCCGTGATGTATTTCCCAATGGTTATGTATGCGGTATAACTTATCATTAATTAATTTAGTTTGATGTCCACATTTATATATTTGACATTCTACAATAGGACGTTGTTTATCTTGTTTTTTAATTTTAAAATTGTATTGTTGCAGTAGTGTATTACGATCTTCTGCAGTAATTTCCGATATAGTTCTTAAAGTCTCTTCCATTAAGAGATCATCATCAATGCTTTGCTTTTTTTCATTTACTTTTAGCTGTAGTTTTTCTTCCTTTTCTAGTTCAATTTGTATGGATGCTTCGTCTTCGAGGATTGGTACTTCATCTTGTAGTACTTTCAAAGTATAGCTGTGGAATCCATAAGATTAATGAATATGGTTTATTAATTTTTGTTCTATATCAGTTACGTTCTGTGTCAATTTTAGATTACTTGTCTACAATGATTTGTAGATTACCAGTGACTGCAATTCTCACGGAATTATGTATTAATAAATATATGTAAATTATATGATTATTATAACGGTCATTATCAAAGAATTAATTTATTATTTATGGCAGAAACGTAAAACGCTACATTTTTTTATTAAGTGTAATTCAATTTATCTGGGATTTTTCTTATTATCAATTCTGTACATGTACGAATATAATCATCTGACACGCGCACGTAAAAATTGTATTTAACTGAAATTTATTATATTCGGAAACTAATGACATCTAATATTTTTTATATTTCAATCTAATTTATAAAAGTTATTACTAAACATCTTAAATGTTACATGGTAAAATGTACTTAACGTATATTCGTACGTATGACAAAATAATGTACATATAAGGCTACAAAAACTGTACTGACAACTATACTACACTTGTTTTCTTATGTAGGATATACACATATCAGAGGCATTTATATAACATTAATTTCATGAAAATATATGCTCAATTTCAATTCTATTTGTAAAATCGTTTCTGTTTTTCAAATTAATAACGAAATTGTATAAAAAAATAAACAGAATGTATAAAGTCAATTTTTTATGCTTTTGGGTGTGATAAATTTGACGAATACATTTTACATACGTATCATGTGAGTTCAAGTGTTTTCCTAAGTCCGCGAGTACTTTAGCAGGCTGCGAGTCCAAACCTGTCAAGGGTTTTGTCGTCCGACAAAATGAGCACTTCACAATTTCGGTGTCCGTTATTTCGTAATTATTTAGTATTTTTCGTCCAGCAACAATCCCTACTACTTTTGCAAAAAAATTTTTTTTATCGTCTGCGTGATGTGTTATCAAATGGTTTTTAAATGGTAATGCTCTACCAAATTTACTTTTAATTGTCACGCCACAATTTGATAGAAGACATTTCCCACTGTCGATTTCGTTATAAAATTGACGTTGAAGGTTAAAGCTTGTTGCTAGGGGTTTATATTCTGGGTTGTCCATTATTTCTGATTTATCATGCTTTATGTATAAATGACTTATCATTCTAATATAATCGACAGTAAAATCAACATTTGATTGTTGTCTACAGTATTCACATTTGAATAACTGATTTTTTTCCGCGTCTAACCCCGATTCTGTGTAAAACTGCACTATATCTTCTGATTGCTGTTGAGCCATTTTCATTAACACCGTTCACTAACATGGATTGCTCATGACTAACTGCTTATTACTTGGAGAAGTGTTTACTATTTTAAAATTGATCATAACTAAGAAGTCAAGGAAAGATACACGTCTCCTTGTCAGAAAATGTAAATACTGATAACTTTAGTTAGTTTGTGTGTATTAAATATACCATTTGACCGACAAATTGTGTAGCTCTACATCTCAATAAATATTTATTACAATTCTAACATTTAATAAAATTCTAAAATCTTAAATTATTGAAATGCACAGAGGAAGAAAGAATATTCTTATATTGGAAATGTCTTTATTTTTAAAATATAAATGTTAAAATAAGATTATATAGCGTTAAACCATCGTAACTTGCTTACATGAAAAAATTTTATTTAAACCAAGTAGAATATATTCTCGTTATTCAATAATAATAATTATGATTTAAGAGAGAAGAAATACCATGTAGAAAATATCAATATCCTGAAATCGAGAATCAGAATTTCTTTAAATAGATATTAGATTTTTATTTTATTGTACCGTTTCCTTGAAACAAGCTGTTCGTATTTGTAAATTGTTTTATTGAAATTAAGCGTCCATATCATAAGTGGCTTCAATATAAAATGTACGCGCTATATGTAAGAAATAAACGCCCAGCGCCTATATTCTTTAATTCGTTTACATGTCGTCGTTATTATCGTCATAACGATAATTGCGCTGATATTTTATATAGTAAAAAGGCTGCGCAACTTTACGAACACACAACGACTGCATAACAAGTTATATATATTGTGCAATAAGCTATTACTATAGCTTTAATAAGTCTTAAAACGTAAGAAATTGATCAGTTATAGTTGAACATGGAAAGAATTTTTTTTATATACGTATGCACACACAAAAATATGTTTTCGTTATAACCGTCGTTTGCATAAAAGTTCGAAATTATTCGTATATTATAAACGAATCGATTAGAGTAGCGAGTAAAGCAAAGCTTATAATAAATCTTACAAGACTTAATAGATTATATTCTATTCTGAATAAAAGAATTTAGAGAATAGAAATTTTTAAAATAATAGGCGATTTTATCAAACGTTTTAGACTGTTAATTTTTTCGTTACATTATAACAAAATCGTATAATATTGTAATTAATAAGGAAACAAAACTTTGAATATTTATGCGTCACATTAAACGATTTACTAATTATGTTTTTATGATGACATTGATGACGCTTATATAATATATATATATATGGGTGTGTGCGTGCGTGCGTGCGTGCGTGTGTGTGCGTGTGTGTATCTTCTTTAAAATGCAATGTATTCTCTCCTTGAAACAATTAATTAATACAAAAATTTTAGAATATGTGTGCACAACAGCAGTTAATAAAAAAGCTGAGGTGCATATTCAATGCGCAACACTAAACGATTTTTAATTAATGTATGTTAATACAACGTTTAATTAATAAACCATTAATTGTAATTGTAAGAATAGCTTAAACGATGTCAAATGGTTTACGAAACAGAAAATATGCGAAGATAATTAAATGAAATTAATCTATAGAAAGAAGCATTTGAATATTATATATAGTGCTACATTTTCGAACAAAATGTTAGCGTTCATGATATGTGAAGCCTGTTTTCTGTGGCTGAACTAGCATATGCTTTTGGAACTTAAATTGAAATAAGTATATATTTGACATTTGGCGAAAGTGAGAAAGAAAATTATAGTACTGTTTAGTGCACTAAAAACATCTTATATTTTGGTCGCCGCGCAGCATTATCTATTACACAGGGCAACAATTACGATATTTTATACATATATTGTAGCGACTGTAGTTTTTTCTATTATAATACTGCGGACGACGTATTCATAAAAATATAGTAACCGAAACGAGAGATATAGAACACTTATTTGGCTACTGCATCATTTCTTGCCATGCGTAACGTGTTGATGCGTCCTGTATGTAACAGGAAAGAGTCCCGCATAAAAAAAGCAAATAAACGAGTAATTCAAAATCGGACAATCGATGATTTGAAATTTCGAATTAATTCAGTTTTGAATTTCTTAAATTCGGAAAAAAAAAACAAATCAAATCTAGTGAAATTTAAATGAAATTTTAACGAGTACACACACCAGTACATTATATATTGGAATACTAATTAAAATGGAACTTACTAGTAGTTTTATGAAAATAAAAGACAAAATTGAATATTAAAATAATATATAAATCTAAAGAAGCTACCTGAAATAAAGAAATAAAAGAACTATTCTTTACAGTAAGGTATACGATCACTGCAATGACAGGTTAATATAATTTTAAATACATGATTTGCGCTAAAATCACCTGCTGTCGCTGTATACCCCTTATTATTTATCTTTTTCTTTAACGTTTTGTATAGGTATCTGTGTTTCCATTTCTCTTCGCGGATAAATTCATAAATTTTCCCTGCAAAATAAACAGTGCAGCAATGTATATGATGGAATATTCTACGTAATTTGAGCAATTTGAAAAAAAAAAAGATTTTTTGTTCTAATTTATTAATGTATTTCTGAAGATGTCTTATTTAGAAGAAGGAGAAAATATTGTTTTTATCTTATCGTTGTGCACACTTATAATGTAAGCAACAGTAAACTTATAAGAAAAATTAAGAAGAAAAGAAAAGATACGAATTTGTTGTCGCCTTAAATGTAGTTTTTAAATATATATACTTAAATAAAAAATATGACAATATACCTTAGAAAAGTATGCGGTATGTCGCATGATATGTATTTCCTAGGCCCTTTCTAGTACTGTTCCTAGGCCCTTTCTAGTTACTGTCTAATATTATTGTATTCTCATTACTCAGTTATGCCTATAATGAGTAGAAAGTGGACAAAAACGTGGTAGAATTTTATTCTATTTATTTCATAAGCAGTTGTCTTTCTTATTAATCAATTTAACATCTATTATTTGTTTCGCTTCTATTAGTAAATTGATTCAGATTTTAAGCTGCTTTTGTGTGCAGTAACAACAAACAAAAGTTTGATTGGAATCCTAAGTAATTTTCCTTCTCAGTTACTAGACAGAAGTTCATATAACTGTTTTGTGACTGTTCAAAAAATGCAAAATTTTTTTTAGGGTAATATCTACTGAGTGGTATTGAGTTGAATTACAAGTTATGCGAAATGATATATGAATGACATACAAAGTTTTACATTTTTAAAAATTAGGCATATAAGATTTCCTCTAATTAATTTTCGTAGTTTTGCTTGGTCCATAAAAGATACGACTTCTTATCCTCGTTGATTTTCCTCAACCGTTGCAGTTCTCCTGAAAAATATCATATGGCGTTTTAGTCGCAATTATGTACAGGATTTACCTCGGAATTGACAGCAAAGAGAGTTCGATATTTTGTTAATTGTAAAATCTCCACATTTTCCCGTTGTTCTTTGCGGCTCTTGAGAGCTTCAACGCAAATGACTACCAACAGAATAGAGATCAAGCAAGCCACCACTATGCCAGCTTGACGAGAGCTATATTCCTGTTGACTTGAAGAATGTATGTATAATGATATACATCGTATATATTACACTACATAAATAAGAATAAGATAGTCAAGTATTTGTGG
>NW_017305618.1:0-603 GCF_001594115.1 Trachymyrmex septentrionalis
CAAAAATTATTTCGGCTATTTTTTTATTAATATTTTTATTAATATTTTATCAATAATACTAATCGTTCAAACGTATTGTTGGAGAAGTTTGGACGCAACGAAAACTACAAACAATTATCGAGTATTATTAGTCGTTGTGTATCTAGAGCTGCTGATTATGAAGGAGGGCGAAAGAAACAGCAGTTTCACGGCTTCATATCTTCTGATGCTTCTGGAGCTTCGAAGTTTTATTCGAATCAATCGAAAAGTATTGATGAAGTATTGATGTTGTAACTAATTGATATCGAATCAAAAAATGCCGCATAAGAAGTATCGTAAAATTAAAGGATCTTGAACTCGTAGACTGATGAAAAGGTTTAAAATGGAACGATTTGTAATCGATTGTTATAAAAAATCAAGTTATAATGGGTGAGTTGGAATATGATATAGATAAATGTTACGTCCAGACTCCACAGTTCTTTTCTTCGACAAGAAACTTTCGTCATCACAAAGAATTAGTGAGCAGTAAACCACTTGAAATAGGAGCTGAGAGCAATAAATGCTCGTTTTAAACTAACAACCCATCCGGGACTGAACCGTTGAGTTAGATATTTGAACCAAGTA